>NC_051195.1:34479638-34677138 GCF_015220075.1 Falco rusticolus
TTTAATGAACTTTCCACTTCTCTTCAGCACCCAGCTAAGTTATGTTGCCTTTTCTCTGAGCTGTAAGCCCTGCTTGCATGTATTCGTTTGTACGTACTCCATTTATTGATACTGCTTTCAGGAGCTGCAGCCAGGCATACCTACTGAAGCAGCAAGAAAATGCCCTATGAGTTTACCACACAACTGGAAAACTTACTTGTAAGGGGAAATAATACTTAACCTTCTCTTAGTAAAAACCATTTTTTGACTTTGCTCCGTCTCACTTGATGCATTTGTCTTCCTATCCCCTGCTAACTTTGAACCCTTTGACCAAATCCAGCCAAATTTAACGGAAGGGCGGGGTTCTCAGCAGTTCCTGTAGATTTCTGGAAAATGAGCAGCCAAGAGGAGAAGAGTCCCGACATCCACCCAAATTGGACACTACCTGGGAGGGAGAAATTATAAATGCCTCTCTCCCCAGAAAAAGCTTGTATCCCATTTAGATACTAGAGAATCCAACCCTGAGGAAACAAGACCTCATTAGTGTCATTGCTGGAGGAACTACTTAATTAAAGGACAACAGTTGAGCATTGTTATGTAGCCTTTGTTCCTTACACCTGGTCATTTCCATTGATGTAAAATGTCATCTTTCTGATCTGGTAGCATTTTGCACCCACTTTAGACAAGTATTCCTGACCAGCGAGGAGGTGCAGAGCAGGGAAGAATCAGACCTTTATTACTGAGGTAATTATAGCCTCACCTAACCATCAGGCAGAGGGTGTTCACCTCTATTAGTTAGTGCTCCCACAAAGAGAACAAAGGCTGGCTGGGAAGTGGGAGCCACCCAGGGAGCATCCCTGTGTCCAGCTATACCACTCCCGGTCAGCAGACATGCCGTGGAGGTCATGGCCACAAGCTCCCACATCGCTCAGTCTCCTGCTTGTTTTCCTGGGTTTAAATCCAACTTGGCTTAGCGACACTGGTGAAGGCCAGGAGATGGGGAGACTGAAATGAGGAACGGTACCATAACCGAGGAAATCAGCTCTCCATTAAAATGCTAAAGGAAGTAGGGGGTAGCTTTCAAAGCTTGTCTCAGCAACTAGCCTAATTCTGTTTTCAAAAGCCACTGTTGAGTGCTTTTGAAAATTTTATCCTAGATGCTTGGCTCAAAGACCTTAACCAAAGATTTTTTTCCCCTCTATCTGCTGTATGAAAGCTAAATATAAACCGACGTTATTGAACAAAACCCCTGTTGCAGGTCTAGAAAAATCTTTAGTCAGAAAATCAAATTATTGGAGACCAGCATCTAAAGTGTCCTTCAGTTTTGGATGCCTCTTGTTTTGCGTGCACGATTTGGCATACAAAAAGATGTTATTTCTAACTACAAATATTTGCTTTCTGTTCTTTTTATCTTCTCTGATTTGCCTTTTGTTCTCCTGCCCTCAGAAAATCAGGACCTCAGTGTCTCCAGATGGGTAGCTTAAGTTGCTTTTGAAAACATGGATTTGTCTATTTTAGCCGTACAAGTATGTGGATAGGTATGGCTGCTGTTTGTCTGAAGAGCGTCTTAATGACTTTTCCGCTGATTGCCTGTGGGACCACAGGCAAGTCATAAAGCTAACCTGTGCCTCAGTTTACCCACTGCAACTTCATTAATACTAACCTACCTCACGAGGTGGTGTAATGTTTAATATATTATGTGCTCTGTAATCCTTGGATTAAATGTATTATGTAAGTGAAAAGCACCCATTTGATGTGTATGTAAATGCTGCAGTATTATAGGTAGGAGGGTCATTTGGGTGTAAGTGTAATACAAGCGCTGGCAAAAGGCAAAAGGGATTCCATTGTATTGACTATTTTTAAAGAGCTTTTTATTTACTGAAATGCTCTGGACACCCAGAAAGAGAGACATTCCTCACTAAGCAGCTCTGCTGTTTCATCTGTCTTGAAGTGCTTTGATAAATGGATTGAAACTTGTCGGCTCTTCCTGTAGTTTCTGAGACTCCCTCTGGAAACTGTTGAAATGTTATTATTGTAACTTCTTAGAGCACTACTTAATGAATTGTAACTGATAGCCCTGTGAGTCCTGCAGACGCCACAAGGACTGTGCTTCCTCTCCTTCCTGCGACAGAAGTGAACCAGTGCCGCACAAGCGCGTGGCAGCGCAGCTCGCGTCCTCTTCCACCAAAAGCAGCTGGTCGCTCGCCAGGGTGAATACTTCTTACCTTCATAAGGCTTCAGCCCAAGCCTTATGTTCTGGCTGGGTGATCAGTGGGGCTTCAGTGACATCAAACATAGCCAGATGTTGTCCCTTGGGTTAGAGGTGAATTTTGTCTTTTAAGAAGAAACATTAGGAAGGATAAGAAATTAGCATGGGCTTAAGTCTGCGTTGGTTGGTTTCCTCTGTCTCTAGGATGAGATCTTTTGGTTTGCATGCAGTGCCTGAGCTATCCTGAAGCTCATGACTTGGGTGCCTATGGACAGTCTGAACTCACGCTGCTCACGGGTCCCACCTGCCCTTGGAGTAGCCTTTTCTCAGGCAACAGTTGCATGGCATGACCACATGGGCAGGTGAGATGGATGGAATGGGAAGCGTAGCACCTCTTCCGAAGCACAGGAATGACCCAGGAGGGCCATTAGATTGGCCTGAGAAAATCTGCTGAGAGGGTGATAAGAGGTGGCTGACAGGGACACGTATGTAATGTGGAGCTGCAGTGGAGCTAGAGCATCAATGAAGGCAACCATCTTGGGTCCCCTTGGACTCCAGTAGCGTCCACAGTGGAGCAATGGGATGCCATGGTGACTTCTTATTTCCTACCTCCAACCTTTTCAAAGGAATCTCACTCCTCCTCTGCTCTCTGAAGTGGGGCAGGAGGTGACCAGTTATATGCTAGGTTGGGTAGCTTGGTTGTGGTGAGTAGGGTAGGCTCAAAAATCCTCGTCCTGATGCAATGGTTGCTTTAGAGTTTAAAAGTTTTTTGGTGTTTGTTTGTCTGGGGTTTTTTTAATAATCTTCTCACTGGGTTTCAGTTGTCCTTGTTTTTGTAAGGATATGAAACTGAGCTATTGCTACTCAGGTTGTGGTGAAGCACAAAACAGCTAAACACAAAATCCCAGCAGCAGGGACAGCTGCACCCCTTGCCCTGTGTGGTGTGGCTGACAGGTGCCTGCAGTAGGTAGTGCCAGCCATGTCCAGCTTGAAAAAGGAGAGCGAGCCTTCCCCTGGCCTCTAAATATGAACTTGGGCCATCCTGAGGGAGGTACTCAGGAAGACAGGGGGAAATTTGGAGGTCAGTGTGGTGCTGTAGCAGAACTATGAAGTGGCTGGGTATGGGTCACCTCTCCACAGTGAGGTCTCAGAGGTGCCTCCATTACCCTTGGCTCATTGAGGCCATGTTTGGTTTTTCTCAGCCTGTTATTTCACTTTTTATTAACATTTTGCATATTAAAAATTGTGTAGGCAGCCAGAAGAGAGCAGCATCTACACAATACTCAGCACAATGGAGAGGATTAGGAATCAGTGGCTCAGGTCTTTGGGACCTGAACTGGGGGTGTGCGGGGGTGCCAAAGTGTCATGTCTTTACACTTCATTTTAAAAGTACTTCTAATTTCTCCCTCTGTATCCTCACTGCAATACAGTCTATGTCCAGTACTGACTTGCGGTCTCGGCTGATAGTTTCAAAAAATCAAATAAACCGAGGGTTATCTGGGTCTTTTTTCTGTGCTATTCACATTGGCTTTTAAAGTTTCTTCCCTCTTCTCAACCAGCCCAAACCTCTTACCGTGCATACCTGGGTGCAGTGATGTCAAAATAGGAAATTATTTTCAAAATAACGACTAGTGATTTGGAATTTTTTTCTTGTATTTCAGCTGCCCTGGCATGAAATTCCTCCAATATTTTCATTCACAGTAGGAATGCTCTGGAAATCAAACCTACTAAAGTTGCCTCTGTTTATTCCTCCCAAAGTGAAATTATCCATGTCCTCTTGTCCCTCGTGAGATCCTGGAGGAAACTGTCTGCACACATATTGACGCATCTTTGGTGCATTCCACACAAGCCAGTGAAATTACACCAGAAATATGAATTTAGCCCACACAGTGTGCGCGCGCTGTGCTGTCGGTACAGGGTGCACACACACACACGTGCCCCAGCAAACGCTCCTGTTAAAGTTTCAGAATAAGCCATTCAAGACACTGCTGTGTGATTCATTTCATGACTGTGTGCTGTATACATTCCTCGAAAATGAACGGGTATTCTGTGAGTTTTACCACTTTGAAAAAATATTTGACTTGGGTTTGGTTGCTTTTAGTATTGAGGGGTTTGAAATCTCAGTGATTGTCATGATTACTGTGTGTAATAGAAATTAGAAGGAAGCCTGGGTTTTGGCTTTGAAGCTACCTACTTCTAAGACTACATTTTTTTAAGTTTTCTTTGTAAGGTGCTTCTTCAAGCCCCAGCTAAACTTTCCCCAGATTACATGTTAGCTATGATAGCTGTTCTATAGCTAGATTTTAATCAGCCTCAGTACACAGTAATGTTAAACACTGAAAGAGCTACTAATTAATCGCCTTTCTGTATGTAACAGAGAGATAAATATCCATCCCAGAGGAATTGTAATTTCATGGTTTCTAATGATGGTTAGATTACATTATCTGGATCACTTAGGCTGTGGGTGTCATAAAAAATGCTCAAAGTCATTTATATTCAGTTTAATTTTTTTTTTTTAACTTTGTAAGCCTGAGAAAATAATGCGGTGTTAGCAAGTCTGTTTCATATTTTAGTTAAATATACCTTTGTTGCACTGACTGAATGGATTCAGATGACAGTGACAAACTCAGTTCTTTTCTATTTAACATGCCCCCTCTGCAATCAAATTAACAATGTACAAATCTTCACTGGGCTTCTGCAGAAGAGTCTGTTGAGTTCCTCGGCATTGCTGAGCTTTGGGGAAAGGTTTTCTTTTTGGATACTTATTTGCAGTGTATGTTTTCTGCTAATTCTTGTATGCTCTGTAAAGTCTCTGTCATCTGTCTTGAGCCAAGAATTAACTGGGCTTTTGGGTTGTATCAGGCTGTGGCTCAAATAAAAGAATACAACCCGACAGCAGTGTGACCCTCTCATTTTCCCCTCCCTGGCTCTAACTGACTGGAGTCCACGCGCAAGTCATGCACCTGCACATCTGCGCCCACACCACACTTAAATTTGGTAGCTAGAAGGATGCGGGGGAAAAAAAAATAAAAATCCTACTGCATGTGTATATTGTTATAGCTAATAGTTGCACATTTTGAAGTTATACTCATTCATATTTAAAAGGCTGAAGCTTCTTTGAACTGCTGTGTTAGAGGGGGAAGTTAATTGTTTCTGAATGAGGATGATACTCCCTTTCCATATCAATTATGTGTACTGCTCCGAATTATCAATAATGCTCATTTCCAACCTCCATCGTTTGCAGCTTCGCAGCAGGCAAGTGCGCTTGCAGAAGGTTGCCCGTGCTCCAGGGCTGCAGCCCCTTTCTACATCCACCGGGAGCCAGAGGTGGGAGGGAACCCCAGAGGAGCAAGGTGAGATAAAGAAATGCGATATATTTCCAAGAGAGAGTTTGTCATCAGTTAGCTAAAATTGCTTCTGAAGTTTCTCTGGCAACTGTTTTACATGTCTGACTTAGTGACGAAGGAACTATACTATCTTAATAGAGAACTCCAGAACTTCAGAAGGGTTTCTCCTTGTTTGAATGCACAGCACAATGAATTTGTACCCACAGAGCATTCACCACTTACATTTCAAAACCTACAGCACACTAAACGTGAAACTTTTGTTCAAATTTCAAGGATTTTGATAGCCCAAGTGAATAGACACTGCCTATTGATTTTTCCCTTACAATGACTCTTGGATAACCTATTTTCTCATTTATTTTTAACGACAGCTCATGAGATTTTACAGCAATTCTGCCCAACCTCCTAATATCAAAATCCCTCCTTGACCCTGAAAATTGTAATTCTGCTATAGATCACAGCTGCTGAATATTACCTTTTACTAAGCTGGTTAAATAAAATATGTCCAAATCACTAGATCCCACAGGCCATGACTGCAATTCTAATTATACAGGGTCTGTATTTCTGCTCTACTGTACAGAAAAGCACAGCTCTCTCTGAGTCCACACCAAAGTGTGGGAATCCAGAATATTGGTTCTAGTTTTGAATTAAAAAAAAAAAAAAGTTACACTGCTCTTCAATGATTTTCCTGTAAAACTTTTACAAGGGAACCAAACCCTTTTGATGTGTTCCATACAATAAAATGCTGTGTAAGTCTGGAGGACAGAAGCATGTGGCGAGAATTTTCTTGTGACTGGGGGATGGGTGTATTTGATGTATACCCATTTCTAAATCAAAAAAAAAAAAAAAAAAAAAAGAGTCTCAAACTACTCTTAGGCTGCATATTCTGCACAATGGCTCAGGAAGCCAATGTAAGGAAACTAATTCTGGCCATTAAACATATCCTTTCCCCTCCCACTGCTTATTCAAAGAGTGATCACATGCTCCCTGCTGCAAGTTACACCATTATAGAATTTAGATATGGAAGAAACCTATTAGATTAGTCGTTCCACCTACTGATGTGGGATTGTTCCCTGGAGAACCTTATTCATTAGTAGATCACAGCCTAACCTTGTGGGCACACTGTGCCAAGACCATCTTGGTTTTGTTCTGTTCTTTCTCCCTGTCCTTTCCCTCTGGTGCTAAGAGAGCGGCTGAGGGGGTGGTTTGGTGAGCAGCGCGATGGAGAAGATGGACTCTTTAGTTTCGCGGTCAGGCTGGTGGTTTGGATGCTTGAGTGTGTATGTGCTTATGTGGATGGTTAATTTCTGTGCTTCTTTTAATTAGTATCCCAGTACAGAGGACTAGATGGAGATGGGGGTGGTCTTGTTCAACATAATTCACTGTAAGGTCTTCTGGAGCCCAGTGGTCTCCTACAGCAAACTACCTTCGTGGCTTGCCCTGATTCTGCACTGTCCTCAGGTCTAGTCTCCATTTTGCTTTCTGCTTTCATTCTTTAGTGAGCAGATGGGATGGAGCCAAACTTTTAATTGCTTGTCTGCCAGGGAAGGCAGCTTGGCATTTTGCTGCTTTACCAGCACAGAAAGTTTTTTTTTCTTATTCTATGGTCCTATCCCGTAAAACTCTGAGCTTGCAGAGCAGCTGTGGGTGCTTGGCATGCCTAATGGTCGTGCCTGGTACTGGGGCGCTTTCAGCTCCCAAAATTCCAAGCTTTTGCTCTCAGAGCTTCACTGGCACCTTCTGTCCTCGTAACTTTTCTGAGCATTTCCCCTTATTTGGATTGGCTGGGAGAACCTCAGCACCAGCCTGTTCTCTGAGGTCAGCCACTCGCAATTTAGTCTGATTCAAACCCATGACTGAAGCACCTTCTGTCTGTCACTGTAGGGAAGCCCGTGTGTTTCTGCCATGTGGAAGCTGCCGGCTGTCCTGGCCTGGCCCCCTGTTCTGAGCCCCACACCACACTGCAGCTGCCCCTTCTTCTCCATGGGCCACCCATGCATGGACCACCCCTTCCAGGCCTCTGCCAGGTCCCCAGAGGTTAAACCAAGGTCCAGAGAGGTCTGTCTGCAAGCAGACATCTGCTGACCTAACATGAACCAACGTGAGTCCTGCAAAACCCAGACCAGGTACAAGGAGCCATCACCATGGACCGACATGGGTCCTGCAAAACCCAGACTAGGTACAAGGAGCCATCACCATGGACCGACATGAGTCCTGCAAAACCCAGACCAGTACAAGGAGCCATCACCATGGACCGACATGGGTCCTGCAAAACCCAGACCAGTACAAGGAGCCATCACCACGCCGGAGACCCTGCATCCTTTGGAAAGGCATTCCCCCTTCATCTGAGGACCTGGTCCTCAGTTTCCCTTCAGTTGATTGAGACTGGGAAAAGTGTGAGAAAGGGAGGGGAGCAAAGGCGACTGCTTCCATCCTGACGTTTCAATGTTCTGGTTTCCACCCTCAGAATATAATAAATGGCTGCTGAGTTACTTGACATGGAGCTAAGTCTGTAGGGTGAATTTTCAGAGCAATGCACAGGAAATTATATGCACAATTATTGTTGTTAACAGAGCCTGGGCATGTAACTCCCTGCACAGCAGGCTGGAAATCTTCCCTATGCATGTTTAATGGGGTTTGGGTTGCTACATTCCTGGGGCTGTGTCCCTTTTCTAATACCTAGTGTCCTGGATGAAACAAAGGCAGTACTGACTGTAAAAGAGATTCTATTTTGCTATTAAAATAATATTCTCTTGATCTGCAGTCTCCCTCTAATGCCAAAGAACTTCTTGCCTCACTCAGTGATCCCTTAACCTTTCTGTTCTGTGAGAAAAAAAGGAGAAAAAATATCACAGCTTTATTTATTTATTTTTTCGTCTTCTAAATGTGTTCCACATTACCTGCTTATCGATGTTAATACGAATGAGTATATACATGTACATACAGGCAGCACAGTTATTCCAGTGATGGATGTTGTTGAAATAAGTGTAGGTCATAACACAGAAAATATTCATCTAAATCTTAATGCGTAAATGCTTCTGAGTAAATAATACATTTGCACATCTTCATAGGAAAATGAACTGTATGTGCCATTTCACTAATCAGGCATGTATTTAAAATGTCTCCCTGCTCAGGAGATCATTATTGTGGTATTTAAACTTCAGTACATCGTACACTAGGAAGGGTCTGTAAATTTGGGATTGCTTCAATATTGTTTATTTAGTTTTATGTACCGTAATTGTTTTCCTTTCCCCCAAAGAAGGTTATCATCTCCTGCACCTAGATCAGTTCTAATGGACTTTAATTATCTTCAATATAAACTCAATTACTCCTCTAAACTAACAGTTTTGGAGCTAAAAGAAGCTTATATTTACAGCTGCACTGTCTTATTGATTGAAATTTTCTTCTGCCCCCATTGTGCTTGACTCTCCAGCTTTCTGCAAGGTCTGAAGGCAGAAAGCAAGGTGCTGTAAACGGAGACTAGAAACACCAAAGTAAAAGCACACACACATCAAGTATACATATATATATATATATAAATACATCAAATACATATACAAGTTTCTAAAAGGTTTCAATCATTCTAAAATTGCACATGATTGCTCTTCAACTCCCCAAAACGCTTTCATCTAAGAGTAGAAAAAAGTGTAGCTTTCTCAAGTTTTAAAAGCATTGTTGGGGCATGTCTAATAGATTTGCCTAACTCTGTACATCTTGATATATGCAGCACGGTTGACTGTATTCTCCTTAGCATAGATCTTGAAACTGTAAATAAATTTTTGAAGTAAATAGTCACTTGATAATTGCTTAATGAAGTATCACACACCGGCAGTTTTGAATACAAAAAAAAAAAAGTTCAAAACTACCGTGTGGTGTCTCTTTTTACTGGAAACGGGCTTTTACTTTTAAACTTCTGTTATATTTGGAGAGAAGTAATCCCACGGAAAATGATACCAGTACTAATAGAGAACATATTATCTTTCATGTGGGTATTTTTTTCATGTTTAAGGTTTCTTTGTTATTATCTCAGTAGCAAGACTCTCCACACAGTCTTAGGCAGAAAATCAAAATATGCCTTAAAGCAATAATCTTTTAATAAGTATCAAATGTCTTTCAATGAGATAAAAGAATTCTGTAGCATGCTTATACACACACACCCACACACATACTCACTTACTTCACCATTAATCTTATTTTATACCTTTTCAACAATATTTTGGGGAATATCTTTTTTTTTTTTTTTTTAACCAAGACGAAACCCTCCTCACAAATTTTAGGTAATTAAAATTCTAAATGCTACTAAAAAATAGCTAAAATTGGTCTCTCCACTTGTTGGGGCTCCTTGTTTAGTGGACTTTGGGAGATGTGAGCATCTGCCATGGCCTCAGATGTTTCCATCAGCCAAAGCAGGTGTATTGCTCCGAGGTTCTTTAGGACATGAACTTGCAGAGTTAAGTCTTTTTGCACTGATTTTTCAAGAGTGCAGGATGGAGTGTATTCACACGGCCAGACTTCTGGTGGGTAAAGCTGAGATTGCTCGGAGGAGGTGCAAGGAGCCTGCACAACTCTGCTAATGGACATAAAGGGACACTGGGCTTCACTGTCCAGACCCAGACTTGTCCCATGCAACTTTAGGTTCTTACCCAGGGAAGCTAAGTTAGCAGGTTAGTGATCTGCAGTGCCTTCTATAGGCAGCGAGGATATACAGGCAAGATCCCCAAAATTAGGTTGGGGAAATGCCCTGCCAGTCTCCTGGCATGGAGGACAGGAACGAACGCAGCGGGCACGGTCACTCTGCAGGTGAAAGCAAAGAAAATCTGGACCACTGCTTGCGAGGGGAATGGGTTCAACCTTCTCCTTTGCTAACAGGGGAAAAAATATTGCACGCTCTTAACTTTCATCCAGCCTTCAACCTGTTTGTTGAGAGGGGGATAATATTTATTTGTGTCCAGCATTGGAATGTGATGCACACTTCTCAGTCCTGCTGCTTCTCTGTGACTGTGACATGCAAAGTTCAGTGCTCAGCTGGTGCTCTTAGGGTGCCACCTGCTTTGTCCTCAGTCTCTCCTCCCCATGGCAAGAAGCCGGAGTATTTAGCTGCCTGACAGAAAATAAGTGCGAAGGAGAGGAGGTGCTGCGCTGCAGAGTGCAGAGCTGCTGTACTTTCCAGTGACTTAAATGGGGCCTTGAGGGAGTAAAGTGGGGAAAAGTTGTAAATTTTGTAAATAAAATGATGCCTCTTGCACCTTGGCTTCCATGACAGCTAGCTGCAAGTTGCCTACATGCCACAGGTTGTGTTGTCAAATTTGTTCTCTTTCCTAATGCTCCTTACGACAAATGCTCCTAATTGCTTCTTACTTTCATACTTTTGAGTGCCTCCTGGCTAAGACATCCATCCATAGCTTTTATGGTTTGTCCTTTCAAAACTTGGCCTCAGTTGTGTCTATCTGTGTTTTCTGTTTCTTACGAGTTCGGGCATCCCTTCCCCATCTCCTCATCCCTCTGTGCCTGCAGAGCAATACGTGGGCACCTGCCAGCTGCTTCAGAGACCGAGCTCTTCATGCCTTTCCCGACAGCTGAGCGGCACATTGCCCCGTGTTTGCTACACCTGGTGCATAAAGATGCACCTCTCTTTGGAGAAAAGCATGCATGCCACATCGAATCCGAAAATAGAAATGCTATCACCAGCTGCCTAGAGGAAAATGCAGTGAAAGGAAAAAGAAAATTAAGCCAAATATGGGTTGTCTCTTCTATGGAGACAGGTCCAAATTTCATGCCTCCTGAGCTAGACCTCCCTTAGCATATATGGTGGTGCTAATTTGAGTTGCGAACTCATGATTACTTTTTTAAAAAATCTACTTATTAGTGTTGCAAGAAGGAGACTTTGAAAGCCTTTTAAGTATCTTTCTCATTAATTTACTTAATCCTCTGATCTTGCCTTCTTTTAAGTTGTTTATTTTTTAAAGACAGACAAAAGTGAGCTGGAAAGCTTTGTTACTAAAAGAAAGGTTTTAAAAACTATACGTGATACAAAGTAATTAAGATAATATAAATATAGGTGTAAACAGTACACAAACAGATGGAGTAGGTGCACTGGGAGAGCTTCCTCCAGTGGCTTTAACAGGAAGCGGTGGGCAGGGTCACAGAGCGCAGGTGGTAGATCTCTACCTCAGCCAGAGTAACCTTTGCTTTTCACCTGTTTATTGTCTTTCTTCAATTTTTTTTAAATGCTGCAAGATACCAAAATAAAAGTTTTTTGTAGCAGAGAAGGTGGAACCAAATTCTATATCTGACAGGAACCTCAAAATTTTCACATTATTTTTTGTTCTGAAGTGTTTTATGAAAACTTTCAAAAATTACCTGAGATTTCGGGTTCCTGCAATTCGGGGTGCTCAGCTTGGGATGTGTAAAGAGATTTATTTATCAGAAAGTATGTTGCTTGGCCATCTTTTGAAATCAGGTTCCCTCCACAGTGCTCAGCACCCAAAAAACCCCACACCAGAGGCACCCAAACCCATTCTTTATTCTTAAAAATGTTATTCAGCTAACCAGGACAGGGCAGGCCTGAGTTTTGGATGAAAGAAAACTTAGATGAGCAGGGAAGTTATTCCCCAAGGAATATATCCTCAGTGATACTATGAGCCAGCAACCCCCATAGCTTTCAGCATCTCTCATGATCAGACTGGATGTCTTTCGCCTGAGGCTGAAAATCTCTTCCTCTCTAAAACCAAAAAGATGTTGGCTGTGAGTTATGATTAGTAATAGAGTCCATTTGTGGTGAGGTGGGGGGAAGGGCAGATGATGGACCCAGAATCATAAGATTTTTTGCGTTCGGCTTATTTCCAAACAACCACCGAGGACTGCCCCGATCTGGGTAGTTCACTGCTTGCGGATAAACACTAAGTGCACAGAGAATAGCAAAGGGAGAACAAACAAGTAAATTACATGTAAATAGTTTGCATTCTTTCTAAGTGGCACAACTGAAATATAGCAGGTTGTAGGATAAACGCAGGGAGTTACACCATCTAAAGCGACACCTGGAAGAAAGATCAAGACTGCCTGGGTGAAGCGCTGTCAGGAAAACAAACCTGAATGAGCATCTTGGCAAAACAGCGTGGGAAGATATCGAAGTGCCTGCTCAGAGCATCAGCACCCAACTACGGTCACCCACAGCATCAGAGGACAGCAGCACGGCGGTGCTGACAAGGGTGTCAGACGCTCATCCATGGTCAGCTCTCACGGGCGTGTCTGGGTGAACTGCTGAGCGAAAATGTTCCAAATGTGGAGGCCCAGAGAGGGGGTAAGTTGTGTTTGGCCGGGCTGTAATTGCATCCTTGCTTTGCTATGCAATTAATTGCTGCCATGATCTGCTCGAGAGCAGGGAGAGAAGGGAGCGTGCCAGCTCCGTTCCTGGGCAGCCCCGGAGGCTGGAGAAGCTCATGGCTCTCGCTCCGGGGGGTGACCTGCTGGGATGGCTCTGCTGCCAGCCCTGCTGGCAATACCAGTCTTCCTAGGATGATGTGCTTTCCTCCTGTGGTGTCGTTCTCTTAGCAGGCTTTAAAAGTTTGAGAAATTGCGTAGAAAATGTAGGGCAGGGAGAACACATCAGTTTTCACTGATTTTGTGTATCATAGGAAAGAGATGACTAGAGAAAAATGCCAGCACAGTCTTCCATAGCATTTTGTATGGCTGCTTTCAATGCATACCTCAAAAGGAGGCAGTGTCTTGCAGATAATACGTAATTCTGTCAAGCTACAGAGGGGAAAAGAAGAATAATTTTGCTCTTGCTTTACAGATCACTATAGTTCTGATGTCAAGAATAGCATAGCAAAGTAGCACAAGTGTCTGAATGAAAGGAGCAGCAGTGCTTAACCCCCAAATTAGGATACGCTCTTCATTTCTAGCATGTCCCTCACCAAATCCTTGCCTGTAGGGGAGAGATGGGAAGAAGGAGGACAGATTCATAACTCCCAGTGTCTGGGATTGCCAGCGTTGGCTTCAGCTTCATCAGCTGATATCATGGGGTCTGAGGTACAAAGAATGGGTGCAGAAGAAGCAGGCAGAAGAGAGGTTCCCGTGGTCCCTAGCATCATGTAACAAATCAGTCCTTTGCAAAATTGCCTCATTTAACCCTAAATGGGGCACAGCCAAGAGCAGCACAGGCGCTGGTGCAAGGAGGGCAGCAAAGAGCACTGCTGGCCAGCCTGCAGGGAGGGAACTCAACAGCAGCAGCAGCAGCAGCAGGGTTTTTTTTCTGGGCTTTCCTCAGGTCCCAGGTGTGGGCTGGCTCCTGGATCCCTGCAGGAGATTCTTTTTATTTCTGGACATCCTCCCAGTCTCCGGGGGAGCAGCTGCAGCACAGGACAGTTTTTCCAAAGCAAGTGAGTGGCAGACAGCCCTTGGCCAGCCCAGAAGAGCACACAGCCTCTGCCGGAGCACATCTGGGTAAAAAGTGAGAAAGTAAGCCTGGTTTGGGTGTCTGCATTTCATCTGGAAACCCCACCAAGGGCAAGAGCAACTCAAGGTCCCTGCACCTTGGAGCTCCTCCATCCTGGGCACCTGGCAGCTGGTGCCACTTTGTGCTACAGGCAAGTGGTCTATGAATTACAGAATCGTAGACTCATTTCGGTTGGAAAAGACCTTTAAGATCATCAAGTCCAACCATGTGTGTGGCCTCACTCTAGTTGCTTATTGCTTCCTCTGTCTAGCACAGCCCACTTTGGGTTTATGGGCAATGAGAGGGTTCAGAGGGAGGACAAGTGGATGAGTGGGGGGCATGTCTCATTCCAGGTGTTTTGCTCCTTAGGGGGTTTTTTTGTTTGTTTGTTTTTTTGATTTTGTTTTTTTTACAAATATAGACATTTGCATAAATGTAATACCATGCTGAAATGAAGAACCGTGCATATGTCAACTGAGTGTATGCAACTTGACACACAAAAAGCCAAGGTTCCCTGCTTGCATTGGGTGGTAACAGCAACCTCCTCATGTGAACCTAAGAATACTTATAGGTCAAGGCTCTGAAGGAAAAGAACCTTTTTCCTAGTCAAGCCTTTTTGTCAAGAAGTAGGAGTCAGAAAGTAAAGAAAAGATTTTCTTCATTCTAGTGGTTAAATTACTGCACACAGAAAGTCACCACAGTGAAGCACCTTCCTTATTGTTACAGACTGAGGCACCAGAAGATCTAGTTCAACCTTTTGGGAAGGTGCTGGTGGCAGTTGGTTTTTAGCAGGGATTTCTGTCACCTGGAATGAGTAAATTGAGTCCTGCTAGCTGAGCAGCTCAAAAAGTTATCACCCACAACCTGCCTGAGAACAGAAGTGCTTTGCTACAGCTTGGCAAAGTTAACACAGGTTTGAAATGATGAAGAGAAGTGTATTTGGCCTATTTTATCTTTCTTCTTTTGGGACCCTTTTCTTAGCTATTTTTCCTGCTGCATTTTTGCCCAGTCCCATAAACGAGCCAGGCACACATTTAGATTTGATCCATTCATCCATCTTATACTACCTATGTCCCTTCCACATCTGATGAATAGCCAGACGCTGTTCTGCCTCGTCGCCCCTTTTGGAGCACAACCTTTGCAAGGGATTTGAGGCGGGGTGGAGTCTTGTGTGTCAGGAAAATTATTATCTTAGGTTTTGCTTTATGGAAGAGAGAAGAGGAGAGTGAGAAGGGACTGGACGTTATCACCCTCCTCCCCACCCCACCGCTGCTGGTGGGCTTTGCGCCTCCTTACTAACTGCATGTGACAGTCCCAGCAAACTCCAGAAGCTGGAGTCCTTCAATCGATGTGATCCTTCCCCTTTTGCACTTTCTGTTGAAGACACATACACATCCCAGCCCATGATGGTGTGTCCAGAAGGGCTGTGCTGGGCACCTCTCCAGAGGCAGGGCCAAGTTACACTTTAGGGATGGAAGGCAATAAAGACTAAATAGTGTTTACCTTATGTTTCTCATTCACAGCTTGCCTTAAATCATTTGTAACGGGGCGGGGTGGGGGTGGGGGGGGTGGGGTGGGGGAAGACATAGGACACGACACACAGACACGAATGCTATTGGGATTGTGTGCAGCTGGAATGCCAAGAAGTGCTTATGCCTTCCCTGGAGATGAGCTCTGTGGAGCCCTGCAGGGTGTGATCTTTTATTCGGTAATATGAACACAAGGAGCAGAAGCACAAGCACCCAGAACAGCAATAGCATTAGATCAGGGGATTTGGACTTCGCTGTGGTCCCACACCCAAGTCAGGCTCAAGCACACACAAGCATACATTTGCAGATGTGCACATGTGCGTGCTCACAAAAGCTATTTTGATTGAAAAAAAGAGAGGAATCCCTGTTTCTATCAAATAATCCACTTTTCAGGAAAGCAGCGGTGTGCTGCAAGCACTGGGACCACAGAACCAGACTTTCTGTGGGAACTCACGCGAGGACACTCTTTTATTGTGGTGGTGAAATGCGAGTAGGTGCCCCACTCCCAAGCAGGGCATCAAAGTACTCCTCTTGTATAAAGAATTGTTCAAAAATAACCCATAGGCTAAGAACCAAACCATACTACTTTGCACAAACAGGTTTACCAGCGTCACCTCGACTCTGATTCTGAGACAGCTTCTGTGTGTGTGTGCACGTGTGTTCACGAGAGTGCTGTGCAGGATAAACAGGTGCTGCCTTCTCTACTGCACTTTTGAACCAATTTATTTAAAGGCTAATGCATATACCCCAGCAACAGATGATAAATTTAGCATAAAAGCAAAGTGAAATCGCCTTCAGGAACTTGCCAGTTTGACCATTTAGGAGTCTGAATGGGTATTGATCTGAGGCGAATATTCTAAAGTTTGCATTACCCTTTGAAAAGTGCTAATGTAGTTCTTGTCACTTTAAATTAACTTTAGATAAGAGGGACTGACAGAAACATGAAGATGTGTGAACTATATTTGACTGATATTCTGTCAAATATTGCATGGGGTTATGATCCACAACTTTTCCCATCTGCTGCTCAAACCTGAATCCTTGAATGCACAATGGATTAATTACCATATTTTGTTCTGATTTCACTTAGTAGTATAAAAGACTTTGAATGTTAAATGTACCCTTACCTGCCTTCTTTTTCCAAGAGTAAGGTATAGGGGCTGGGGCTGGGGCTTCTTTAGCAATTTCTCACACCCGCATATAATGATTTGCTAAGTGCACCTCTCCTCAAATAATTAGATTCCCAGAACTTACCCAGAGTAACACGCCGCTCAGAATTTCATTCACTCCTTTCCTTGTGTAGGTTTTTTCCCCCTCAGTAATAAAAGCAATGTGCGCTAATGTAGCATGTTCCATCTGCTGCACTTTACAAGCAGCAGTATAATTACGTGAGGCTTTGCCGTTCGGTATCATTGCAGACGGGTACAGCATGGAGCAGTGGAGGTCAACACTTTTGACTGATGTTATGTTTCCGAGAAGACCTGACATTGATTCCCCAGTACCACCTGCCCATCCCAACAACTCAGACTGACACTCAGTGAACTAGCCTGCCCGTCGCTGCAGCTGGACACCCAGAAAGCTGGATGTCTTGAATTAAAGGCCCCTTTGAAAACAGGGGCAGTAGTAACTTACCAAAAATCCCCTAGTGGTTCAGTACCAAAACTCGGAAGCCTTTAGTAAAAGCTCTTTTTTCTTCTCACCTCCTTTTCTCCCAGTATTATTTGGGAGAGCTGAGTTATCTTAACTCCCAGATGAAGGAAATAATGTCCACTTTAGCTGATATACTGAAGAATAAACCCAGATTATAGCCAGTTCCTTCACTTTGCAGTGCCTTTAGAGTATTTTTCCCTTTAAAAGGACACCGCATATTGCAGTGACATCCTGGGTTACATTCTGGCACCACACCGCTTAGAGGATAGGAAACATCTCTATGTGTGTCTTGTTGACTCTCATATTCCTGTGTCAGTGAGAGAGTATGGTTATCCAGAAATAAGCAAGCTCAGTGCTGGTGTGGAAGGCAGGCTGAATGTATGAAGTTAGACAGAATTGTAAGATGGAATAACAAACCCATCTCTTATTACAGTGAGGTCCCTTCTGGAAGAACTTCGTAATAATACACTTGCGAGTAACTGTGCACCCAGTCCTGTCTTTTATATGTTTTGTCAGTTTTTGGAGATTTAAGAATAACGTTGCCTTTCTCCAGTACTAGAATATTACAGAGATTCCCTCAGACATATACATAGCTATTCCCCTGTACATTTTTTTCCCAGTATTTTTTTATGCCATTATTCTTTCTTCAATCCTTTTCTTACAAAATTTCCAAGCCTTGATTTTGGAATTCTTTGCTCCTAGTTTTTGTTTGTGATTACCAAAAGCAGGGCACAGCAAGGGAAAGTCCTACGTAGGAAATACCCCTATTTTGTTTGGGAGAGGTGTCTTCTACAAAGGTGCAGGCTTGTCCTTCATATCCAGTTGCCTTTAATTCTGAGGGGTGAAGAAGGTTAGATATTACATGAGCCCAAGGAGGGGAAAAAGTGGAACTTGAGAAATTCTTGGAATATATTAATGAGTTCTCACTCTGGCTGGAAGTTAGTCCTCAGACAAAGTGCATTCCTATTCTCTTGCAATAGCTAGTAGGCAAACGGCTACCTACGTTAGCAAGCACATAGCTGGTAGCTACAGGACAACTAACAGGATCAATAACCTTTGAAACCGTGCTAAGAAGCACTCGGCTGATGATGCCATCCAACACCAGCAAATGTTCAGGTGGGATTTTGGAAAACCTTCATCATTAAGCTCACTCTGCTTCTGTTCAGTCAATCCCACTGAAAGCTCATGCCTTAAACCCTACTGGGGGTCAAAGGAGAAGCCTTCTGGTTTAGTGCTGCTTTTTGTCTTCTCTCCACCTAACTGTGGCCCAGTTTAACAATCTTTGTTCTGAGTGGTGTAAGGTCATTAGCAAAACCTTAATGGGGACAAGGTTTGCAGCATTGGACCTCTATTTAGGGAACCTATTCCAAAAGGAAAAGGTATGATGTTTCTTTAGACCATCTTGGAAGTGACATAAAGATTAATGAGGGATAGACAAATGCCCTTGCTCCAAAGTCAGCAAAAAATAGAAAGTTCTGTTTAAATGTTTCAAAATTAATTACAGTCAGGTGCTGACTATCAAGAAAAGAAATGAAATCTGAGTTGAAGAGTCTGCAATAATTCTCTGGGTCTTTCCCCAAACCTGTCACTCTTTTCTATGGATATGAATATTAAAGGGTAACAGAATCATCAAATCCACATATCCTGAGATTGTGAGGCAAGTTGGGGACTCAAAAAAAGATTGCTTAGCGCTGCAAAGGTAGTTGGATATTTAGAAAATACCAATATTTCAACCTGATTAATGGGTGTAGGAGGGGAAAAATATATGGATTTTAATACCTTTCATAGAGAGTCCAGATTTACCTCTTGGAGCTGGTAGAAGAAAGGGTAGGAGAAATCTCCTCAGCTGCAAACATTTTTATGCATACAATGAAGGCTAATTACTGGAAGTTACAAACACAGATTTTTTTTTAGCAAAGCAGTTCAGCTCCATTTGAGTAGTTTAGGCAAGATAATTTAATATTATATTCACATGTTGTCTTGCGAAACTACAGATTGTATATGTGTGGGTGCTGCAGATATGTTTACCATGTAGAAAGAGGTCAAAATAGTTTCAGAAATGTTTGGTCGGGCAAATAAGAGGCAGGTAAGAATGAAACCCAAGTCATGATCCATTGTTGCTGCTTATTTCCTAAGCAAAGCTTTGGAGCAGTGTACCAGCTCCCTGCTATATTCCAGAATATGTTCTACAGACTCGGCTTTTTTATTAACCTCAGTTTTAACTAATTTTATAGTGTTTGTAAATGTACAAAACCCTGGTTATACACTGCCAGCAAGTTTCAAGCGGTTAGGTCTTTTCTTTAAGGTGGAATTAACATGTATTCCTCTATCTGCCAAGAGATATGGTCAAGTGCTATATTGTTTGGAAAATGCCTTTTTAGCTGTTCTTATGTGGTAAGATAGTTTTGTTAGTGTCATATTTTCAAATGAACAATTGTTTTCTGTTTTTAAAAAAGTCAGTGTTGTTGAATTCCATTTTCAAAGTACAAGTAATCACGGGAAACAAAAGATTTTTCTCAATTCAGTAAACTCTTAGGCAGCAGCCAATGACCCAACCTGCCCAAGACCACGTATGCAAGTTTATACGCAGAGACCAAAACCAATAAATGTTCCCATAAATTACTTTGGAGAGAATTGTGAGTATTTCTTTCCTTCCCTCCCCCTCTTGCCTCACAAAAGCAGTGTGCATCCTGACAAAAGAGAAACCACAGAATGTGCAGAATGTCAACAAGATCTTGGGGTCTGATTCCCACTAGTTTTACTGGGCTCAGAGTCAGCCGGGTACTTACTGCCCAGAGGATTAGACAATAGGTTCATTCCTTTTCCAGACAAAGTACAAAAGGAGGCATTTCCTCTGCATGTTCCCCTGGCCCATCACAGGACATGCAAAGTGTTCAGAGTGCAGTGCTTGCTCTTCACACACCACGATCCTCACGATCCTCACACTGAACCATGGCATGGTGGCTCCTCGCACTGCGTGCTCATTTAAACTTCACCGTCACGTGAAACTGACTGAGTACAGGTGGTTTTTGCATTGGAGATGTGAAAACATGGTTTTCTATGGAGGCTTGTGTCCAGCAACGTAATTATTTTTATTTAAGTATTACATCACTCTTGCTAGCACAAGCAAAGTGCCAGCACCTACTCTTTGCTGGGCTCTGTAATATTTTCTCTGTCCTCACCTATCTTCCAAAATGAAAGGGTACCATTTTCACTCTGAGGGAATTTACCACGTGGTCTCCAACCGTGTCACAACAGAGGAGACATGAGCCAGTATAATCCTGACTCCTTAGCTATTGAGGCTGACTGTACTAACTTATGCTGCTGAGCTCGGAGTATCCATCTTAAGTCCCCTAAAGACATCCAAGAAGGTGTTGTTGCACTTGTGCAACTACAAACTTTTTCATACCTTTCAGCAGGGCTTTCTCCAGATGAGCTAACAGTCCCTTCTCTTTTACAAAATCTGTGAGGAAAGGAATGATTATTTATGTCAGCATCTTGTAGAGAGATAAATCTTAGAGGTAAACCAAAATGTTTTCCATTAGATGTTCTCCTGGTTTTCTGCAACCACATTATTATTTGGAAGATCTCTCATATGAGGTCAGAAGACAAGAAGGTTTTGACCTCATTCCTACAACACCCGCCAGACCTGACTCCTAAAGTAGGGCAGAATGGTTGAGTAACAAGTTTACATGAAGGTCTGCGGAGGGAAACTGAACTGTAACTTGCAGAAAGACCCGCCCAGGCCCTCAGTTTCTATTCTTTCTTTTCTGACTAGCACTGCGTCTACCATCATTCTGCTCTTCTACCTGCAGCTGCTCGGCAGTGTGCACCAGGCCCCCCTCCTGTACCAGCCCTCATTGCCTTGTCCCGTGCCCTGTCCTTGTTCCCAGTGACTCTTGCATTCATGCTAGTAACTTGTCTGTCCCTGAGCTTCCTTGCACTCAGGTTTTCCTTCAGTTTTTCAGCCATGTTCCAGATCACCAAAACCCGAGTTGGCCATCTACCAAGAAGATAATTTCTCATCAGTTGTCAGACTTCTCTCTTTGTTGGATATCTTCAGCCTTTTCTAGGTAGCTGTTGGTTCTCTTCATGCACGACTATCCTTCAGCATGACCATTAGCTCTTCTTTTCTGCTGTAAGGTTGTTGCCAGTCTCCTGCCCTGAATTGCCCCAAGATCCTCTGCCCTGATCTCAAGCTTCAGACTTTCTCTGGTGGAAACCCTGTGACCAGGCTGACTTCCTCCATAACAAATCCATTCTATCCCTGCTCAGCTCTGATTTTCACAGACTGAATAACTGTATTACTCCCATGTGAGGACACCCTGAACAACTGTTGCCTAACTGCCTCTGAAAACTGGTTTCATTTATCTCCTTTTTTTCTCGCAGAGGAGTTCACCTTTTCTGGTTTAGCTTCCACCTATAACAATCAGTCTAATCTCCTGTCAGTGTCCCTGCTGACATCATCCCTTATTCCAGCTTCATCCCCTTTGATCTGTCAAGTGCCTCCAATGCAGATAACCAGACCCCTCAGCTTCGCGTAAGCCTACGCTTGTTTTCTCTCTCTCCTCCTTCTGTGTCTTGTTCTCGAGCAATTTCATCTATGTTTGATTTCAGCTACTATCTTTGATTCCCTGATCCCTCTTTCTACTGTGCTTTGTTTCCTTCTATCCAAGTTAAAATCTCATCATGTCACTGTGATATCTCTTTATGGTGTCCAGTGTTCAGCACAAGTAGGACTTGTCCTGGGCTGCTCTCTCTTCATACCCTGCATGCAAGTTGTCTTTGGTGACCCTGTCTGCACAACTTCTCTGAGATACTCTTCTGACAACTAATTTGTTTGTTGAAGCTCTTCTCATCTGATTGCAACTCCCCTTTCTCTGTTCTAACCCTATCTCCTCTCATACTTACTCTGAACAGTGCTCATTTTTCACCACATGGCTCACATCAACTTTCTTCTAGCCTTCCTCCACTTCCTCTCTTTATCTATTGCAGTGAGTAGCAGCAGCTTGCCTCTGCCTTCAGCACCCTTCAAGACTTCTTCCATCTCCACCCACTTCCTGTTGCACTTGTTCCAGTTGGTCCAAGATGTCTATAGCCATAGATGTACTCTCGTGTCAGATACCCACGGTTCTTCAGAAGAGCTCTGCATGCATGCTGCAAAGCCGCTGAGTTGTTCTGATTCAAAAACCTCCCTTAGAGCTCTCCTTTGACAGGCTGACCACTGAAAACTCAACTGCACTGAAGCCACTCTCCATCCCATTAACAGTTTTACTCTTTCCCTGCATTTCCACGTTTCTCTGTAGCCATCTCTTGACTCTGAACTATAAAATCTTTATTGTTATTCTCTGTTTGTGCAGAACCTTTCCTTGCGGGCTCCCAGTCCATGACTCCTAGAGGATATGTCAGTGCACTCAAGTAATAGGGAACATGAATACTGCAACCAAGCCAAAGCTCTTGGAAGTCTTTGTGAGTCAGGGTGTTCAGAATCCGAACCTAGCTCCAGCCACAAATTTTGCAATTGGCCTGCAACTCTGCAAAAGCTTTGTGTATAACTCGTATTGGAACATCCTTGAAATTAAGGGGTGGTGTTGGAGTCCACATCCAAATTTCACAGCTGTAGGTCACCTCTCAAACACGGTATTTGGAAGACAGTGAGGACTGTGCTGTAAGCAGCTACATCGGCGATGAGATATTGCTGCTGCTTTTTGCTGTCTGTGTTTTTGAAATACTTGCTACAAGGACAGCTGTGAGGCAGATGCTGTTCTGAGTTCAGATGTGGAATGTTACAGGGTCACTCTGCTTACCTTATCATAAAAGAGCACGCGTTTTTGTGCTCTTCATGTACTGGAAAACAAATCCATGACAAATACTGTATTGTGCACAAGGGCTGGGGGTGGGGGAGAAGAAGGGAAGGGTATCTTGTCCTTAGGGGCTGCTGGTGCTAGGCACCACAAAAGAAAGCCCTGTTTGTCAGCCACACTTAGAGATACAGGCACCAGCATGAGGCACCTGCAGCAGCTTAAGGATGGCTCCGTGGGTGAGTAGCTGTGTGCTAGTGGCTAGGGATTTTCGCCTGGCACGCAGAGCCAGGAGGAGTGGTGGAGATAGACCCCAGCCTGATGACATGGGGTGAGGAATTCTCAGGTGGCTTTAAAAGATTACTGCCAGAGGCAGAATACAGTGTGGTTCTAGCCTTTGGCCTGTGTTGCTACAAAAATCAATATATCCTGAAGTGGTGATGGGAATAGTTGCGTTACAGGCTGTTGATGCTGTTGCTGCCAGCTGGGTGAAGTGAAGGTTTGACTCTGGAAACTGGATCTTGCGTACAGAGGGAGCTGAAGGTGCTCAGAGATGGGATAAAAACCATTGGAGAGAAGCCAAGACTTGGGGTGCATGGTGGGGGGTGGGATGATGAAAAGCAAGTCGGTCTGAAGCCTAACGAGACACGGCAGGAGGCAGCAGAACCAGAAAGCAGTGAGGATTCCTGAAGATGGAAATCTGGGCTGGAAGATGGGAGCTCGTGCATGGCTGGGGTCTGCTGGCAGGGGAGCTGGGCTGATGACGGGGCTGAGCGGCTGTACGGATGGCAGTGGGAGGGAAGGCTGGCAGCAGGGCCAAAGCTGGGTCAGGGAGAGGGGGAGACAGGCAGAAAAGGAGGAAGGGTGACAAAGCCAGAAAGAAGACATGCAGAGAATTTTTCTCCACCTGGCTCTTTTCTACACTTTGAACAAGCTTTCAAGCCTGAAGAAAACCTTTGCCTTTTACTTCCCTGTGTCTTTCTTCCCAGTGTCCCCGTGTCTTGGAAAATTGGGTTGAGCTATGTGAGGGAGGATAAAAGAGAGAGGATGGACAAAGTCTTAGAGCATTGGAATCCCACCAACTTGTCTGGGCAGCTGTTACTACTGATTATGTATGCTATATTCATGCATGCTACATTTCCCATGTTAGCTGCATGGTTTGGAGCCTGCAGTTGTAGACAAAGGTTTTGGGCTGTGTTCTTTCAACTTACTGGCCTGTGCAGTTTGTTACAGGAACAGCTACAGATTCCAAGGCACATGATAGACGAGAAACACTAAAAATGGAGACTCGTACCTGCTTGTCTGCTTAATGTATCTGTCTACCCTTTGTACTGACATAGTTTCCTTCATGGTAGGGTGTCTGCACCTGTATAAGTTGAACACTGAACATACTTGGCACAGGCATGAATATGGAAAAATTGCCCACCACCACATTTGTGCTCACAGTTGCCAAGACAAATACGGGGTCGTATCCTGCTGCTATTCAATGCACAGAACTGTTAGGAGTCAATGAGAGTTCTGCATAAAAAATCAATGGAAAGATTTGACCCCTTTCAAATGGAACAGTCTGTGGTACAAATTGCACTACCTTTGTTGTGCACAGAAGATAAACCCCACATTTTTTCCTGACCATCCCTTTTTGCTAGCATGCCCTTCGGAATGTGCTTTTTCACCCCACTGTATCTCACTAGCATCATGAGATTGTTTTCAATAAAAGCACAGTAAAACCATCCAGGGTGGGGGTGCCTGATTAGCTTTTTAAACACACTTCTAAATGTTTATTGCTGATTATTCACATGTGAGCTCTCCACATGGTATATTTTAAACTCTATTAGAAAAATTCAGAAATAAAATAAAGGTGTTATTAAACATGTGGGGATAGCATCGTTATACCTACAGGTGAAAATCACTGTCTGCAATCACCTCAGAGGGATGTGGACTGAAAGAAACCGCTAGTTTGGCTGGTGGTTTAGAGGATGTTCTATTGCTGAGCTACTAAATAAATCCCCTTTTGCCCTGCACTGCCTCCAGCAAGCCCTTAGCCTTCCTCACTCTGTCTTCCCCACACTGTTTCTCTATTTTTCCTCATAATCTCAGCCCTGATTCTCTTTTTCCCATTCTTCTGAATGTTGAAGTCATGACCTTTGTGGTTTATAGGCCACAAGAGACTGAGCTAAATGTGTTAGCACAGAGTCAAAACAAGTAATAGCTGGCCAATTAAATTAATAATCCATATTGTTACAATGTTTAACCACGGCTGTTTCCTCAGTGGTCTGTTTAAATCACAGCCAAGTCCTGACCTATTAAAATGAATAACTGGAATTATGAGAAACTCCATTTAATAAACACAGCAAGGAACGCAACACAATCGGTATGAAATATTTATTACCACTTTAAGCAGCAGCTAGTTGAGATTTAAGATTGGATTAATGAAGGGGTTTTAATTTCTGGCTAAGGGCAGAAAGCTTAAACCTGGAACATTTCCTCAATTTCCTGGTATGGCTTTGCAATGGGCAAGATTCGAGATGGGAGCGTACAATTCGATTCATGCTTTCCCCTTGCAGAGCTCTCTCCAGACACGTTCGATGCAGAAGGAGATCAAAGCAAGCAGGCTCCAGACAAGTGGCTCAAGTGGCTTGAAAAAACTCAGGGGAATAAGGGCTGGAGCACTAGACATGAGCCTTTGGATTTTAAAATGAGCACTCCTGCCAACCACCATCCTATGGAGAGCAATGTTAATGGAAAGCTGGTACATTCTCAGTGACAACGGCTCGTGTGCACGCATTTTTTTGCAGTATGTCTCAGGGCTAGAGGAGGGGGAGAGAAAAATCTCTTCTCTCTGAAATTTGTCAGGCAAAATCTCAAGCTGGGAGCAAACCCTTATTGTTCCAAATGGCCTAAGTATTGTTTTTTCTTAAGTGCAGAACTACCAAGGTTTTGCTGTTTTTATTCACGCTGTATGTTCATCTTCAGAGTTTCTCCAGCCAACACAAAAGCAACTGTTCTCCTTCAATAAAAATTAAAATGTTGCCAGCATTGAAAAATAGTCTGCCATGCCCAGCTCAGATGGGGATATTATTTTCCTTTTTTTTTTTTTCCCTACTCCTTCTGATGTATTAACGCTGAGCAGGTTAATAACATGCAAATCCTGGCGCAATGGAGCTGTTTGGAGGTACCATGTCAAGGGGCCATGTAGTAATTGCTCCGGGCTACACAGACACCTGGAGCATCACCTCTGTGACGATGGATCCTTCCCATCATTGCCACCATAATGGCTCTACACCATAAATTGTCATGATCCATCATAAAGGCTCTGATGCATTAAACCACTGCCCTAATTTGAGTAAACACAGGCTGGTGCCATTGCCTCTGAGGATCTCATTTTCAGCACGTGCTGTGATGATACCAAGAATCAGACACATTTTCTCCTCCCTTCCCTCTTTTGATTCTTAATGAATAGCCCCAGCCTGAGAACTGGAGAGGCAGAAGGCTTTTGCACAGCTACAGACAGCAGGGCCATGATCGAAGCAAGCTCTCCCGTGCTCTTCCTAGAACACATTTGAGCCCAAAGCTGGCAGGACCCATGATTTGGGGTAGTACAGTTTCAACACCCATTCAACCCAGTGGATAAGATTGGCCAGAAAAACCTTTAACCTCTTATGCTGACAGCCTCAGATATGACCCTGATAACGTCAACAGCTCTTTCATTTGCACAAGGTGGTAGACAAGCATTTCATCGTGTTTTCAGCATGCGTTTGTCCCATACATCAAACTGTTCAGCCAACGGATTTCTTCTGGACGTTGTTTCCTGGTTCATTCCAGTCGAAGATTTGTGCAGTGCAGCACCAGACTTCAGAGACTGAGCAAAGTCTGAATGACGGGCTTGCTCAGCCTCTGCAATGCACAGCAGCCAAGAGGAAAAGCAAGCAGATGATGCCCTGGTGGTCACTAGAGAGCCAGTGGCAAAGACAGGATGGACCCCCACATTTCTGCGTGCTTTCTCTTCATCACAGACTTCTGCTGGGAGAATGTTCACATGGATCCATTAACTTAGGATATTCCCAGTGCTTTAAATCCGAACTGGATCTTCTTTTTTTTTTTTTTTTTTTTTTTTTGGCTGACTTCCAGTGTTGTAAATATCTTCACTTCTCTGCGTTGTTAATGAAAGTAGTTTTGTTTCCCTGCGTGTTTTTTTGTATAAGGACATCTCCTAAACTGTAAGAAATTTAAGAAATTTCTGTGGTCCTAAGGGAACGAGCTCCATCCTTCATGAGAAAATTACACCTCAGGCACTTCCCTGCTGTCTTTTGTAAACATCCTCGCACACACGAGTGCTGCTGTGCTCATGCACAGGATATCCAGCATACACAGGGTGCAGCAGCGGTGTGTCCCCAGAAATATGTATCAAGTTCTTTCTGTCCTGAACTGTATGCAAAAACTAGCACAAATAGATGTGACGTGGCTTGGCTAGATCCTCAGTGTCGCGAGCTCGTGCCTGGTGGGACAGGGGACAGCCCTGCCACCAGAAATGAACTTTGGCTGGGGAAGTTGCTCCATGGTGCATCTGGGCCAGCTGCCTGTTGGAGTGAGAAACCACAGCAAGCTTTTAGCCAGAGGTTGGCATGGGCGAGCCCTGCTGCCCTGGTAGCCCACACACTCGGCTTGCGGGAATCCCAGGAAAATTTGCCAGCCGTTATGCCTTCCAGGATCAGGAAGCAAAATTGTGGTTCTTTGTGTTACCTCACTGCACTTTTATTGGTTTATTCTGTGCTTTTCTTTCTGAGCCTTTAGGCTCCATTTCACATTGTTGTCCCTCACTGTTCTTTCTAGGGTTTCCTTCAAGGCTCCCTTCAGAAAGAAGGGCACAACATCTGAGAGGTTAAACCAGAACATTTCTTTGACATTGCATTGACTCATCTCATTTTCCCAGGTTTCTCTCCTCCTGTAGCAAGCTCAGGTCCTCAGAAAGCCCTTTATGTTGCTTATGTACCCGGTACATAAATTTTAATCTGGGCTTATGTACCTGCTCCCAGATGCAGCTCAGCCTTCCCCAGGCAGGTCATCATCTCTCCCTCTGCTCCCCCACCTGCATGTCTCAGCTGAGTTCTCCCTCCCCAGCTTCAGACTGAATAAGACACGACCACACAAGCAGTTTAAATGTTATGATCTTGTCTGGTGCCCTTGTGCCAGCTGGCATGAGTGCCAGGGGCTCCTACTAGCATTTTAGATACTGTGAGTGCTTGTGCTGTACCCCACGGTTGTACCCGAGTGGTTCCTATGACCCCTCACTAGTACGATGGGCACTCTAGGCAGAGGAAGGGACTTTCCCAAGACCTTGCACTATACATGGCAGCCTGGGACCTCTGTCATCTCAGAGCCTCTTCAGTAGTCCTGTGAACCATGATCTCCCAACATGCTTGAAAATCACAGAGGTCTAGGTAATGGGAAGATTATATATAGGGCAGATGTCCCAGAAGCCAGAAATTTGTGGTTTTCTCTAGGCTTTTACCAGAAATACCATGAGAAATGACAATCTACTGGGCTACTTTGTGGGCAAATACATGTGTGAGATTTCTTTGTCCAAGTAGGGTAGTTTTCTTCAGTTTCTCTTTGCCGCTCACACTGGGTATCTTCCACTACAGCCCGCTGTTCAGTGCAGCAGCACAAGCACCCATGCAGAAGCTGCTGGTGACCTGAACACAATATTTTAGAAATCCCATCTCAACAGAGTTGCAGAACACAATGCTTAAAATATCTGTGGTGGATGGAATTAGGCCTCCTAGCACTGGTGGGCCCAGGGCAGCCAAGCTGGTGTCAGCAGCAGGAAGGATGCCCTGCAGAACCGGTCCAGAGCAGGGAGGGAGCCTGGGAACTCTCTGACTGGCCACATTGGCACAGTGCAAGTCAACCAGGGGAAGAGCTGCCCTGAAGTTTAATTAAGACAAAGACTGGGCTTCTGTGGTGATGAAAGGACATTGGCAGCAAGGCAGAAACCGGTCTTATGCTTGAGGTGATCGAAAAAGCACCTGGGCTTGGCTGTGATGTTGGTCTCCAAGCCAGTATGGTGCTATACAGCACCCCAACAGAGGACCAGTCATGTGGCAACCTGAATTTATTCTGTGCTTATTTCCCCCTATCATCCTTCAGTGATTTTTCCCTCCCCTTTAGTATGAAATTTCTAGGAAAACAAGGTTTGCCTAATTCAAGTTGGATATGAAGTGCTTCAGAGCCCTTACTAGCAGCTCGTTCTGGTTTGCTTGTTGCAAATAAACTTAATAGAAATATAAAAGGAAGGTCACAGAAAAAAAGAAAAAAAGAAAAAAGAAAAACTGGAAGAAGTAATGAAAAAAATAGATCAAACCCACAAATTTAAAGACAAATATTGTTATTTAATGCCACTGTTCTCTTGTAGAGTGTGATAACATAGTTGTTGTTATTTTTAAAAGGTATTAATATGCTATCCCATTTAATTTTCTCCAAAACAAGACAACCTGGCTTACCAAATAAAGCCTGACAAAGAAAAATAGAAATTTCCTGATCAAAGATCCAAGAGTGTAGTGCTCCACCTTAAATCCCTCCCACCTATTAGGCCCCGCTTTAGACAAGACAGAGAAACAAATTTCTCACACATCAATGATGCCTCCATAATCAATTTCAAATAGCCCCTTGCATAGGGATGCAAATCTTAGCTTTCTCTTAATAAAGCCTTTTAGAAGATGGATGTACTGATCTGATATTATTAAACGAAAAGTGGTCTCTTTTTAATCTAGAGATGCAGGGGCGTTAGTAACAGAGTGAATCAAAGGCCTGGTCTCTTTCTCTTCCTAATTATCAATAGTGTTTTATAATCTTATTAATATTGATACACAGTATACTGAAGATCTGTTAACGTATAATGTATGTGGAGGATAATTAACGAGATCCGAGTCAGATCAATCGCCTATTTGACAGAAAACGGTGTGTGGCTTATAAATTATACATATGCTAGGTATGGCGAGAAATGTTTAAAGTTTCAGTCCAATCCTTCCAGTACAGCACTGGGAAAACTGATGAACTTAAAGGCACAGTCCCTTGCCTGTTAGGTTTATACTGTACGCTCAGAGGAATAACTCTTATTTAAAAATCAAAGAGTTCCATTAACTGCCAAGATCTCAAAGCAGCACAGAAAACACACCTTCTCCTTGTGAAGTGCAGCTAAACAAAAGGCAAAATCTTGTAAGAAAAAAGATGATTAATAAAAGTGAAGTAATTTTCCTTTTGATTTCTGAGAGGAGGTAGCATGCAGGATGTTCCAAATGACAGAAATGATCCCACATCTTCACACTGGCCTTTAACAAGGTTAGACTTGCTAGTGCAGTAAATACAATTAATAATCCCAATTAATATTGCATGTTTTGGTAGGTTTGAGAGCATGAAAGCTTTACACAGATTACTCTTCACTCCCCAAAGCAGACACGGTGTGATGAGACGAAGGGATGGAAATGTGGAAATAAAACTTTCCTTTTTTGTTGTTGCAGAGCTCCTGATAAGCATGGGGCTGAGATGAAAGAAGATGTCAGGTTTAACAAAAATAACATATTATTATTATTAATAATTTACCTCAGGGGTATGACCCAGTCCAGTAATGACTGCTCAAGGCTGTGAAACTTCACCTGTGTTCTGAAAATGGCTCAGACTTGCTCAGCTTTTCCACAGCAGACCTTGGGGCAAGTTCAGCCATGGTGTGAGGAGATGCGATTCCCAAGGTGGGGAGGCTGCATCAGTCCCTTCTGTTTCATGTAGGAAGCCTTGAATCAGATAAACTAGCTAGAAATTCAGCTTCCTCTGGAGCCAAACTTCTACTGATGTCAGTGAGCGTTTTGCTTGAGGGAAAATATCGGCAGTGCCATGCCAGATAGAATATACTTCACCCAGTGCCCTCTCTGACAGAAATCAGCACCCAGTGCTGTGGAGAAAGACAAGCTGGGGTGGCACTGAGACCTGGTGTGGCGAGATTCCCCCCATAGCACGTCCCAGACTATACCCATCACTGGACAATGCAGGGAGGACAGAGCTGGTGGCTGCAGTCATCCTGGTTGCTCTCAATAGCACATACCTCGCAAACCTGCCTCACAAGAAACTTTTCAATAGGTATCTTTGGGTCAAAACCCAGGAAGATCTTGTTTCACCTTACCTCTAAAAGTAAATGGTTTATTCGCAGACTTGGTGGGGTTTTTTTGTTTTCCTTTTCTTTTTTTTTTTCTATATAAGCTGTATGCCTGTATAAATACCTCTCTTTTTTTCAAGCAAGCCAGGTGCTCTTAGTAGCACCCACAATGACATGACAGGCACCCAATTGGTCATTAAACACAGCCTTTTTGTGAAGCTAGAGATTCAAATCCACCCAGCTTACCCCTGGAAACCCAATGACACTCAACAGCACTACCTGAAAACCAGTTTGCACAAGCTGACAGTTTGTTGGTAATTAAGCCCTTTACATATGACTATATGTGAGCTTGTGCTTGTTGCAACAGAAGCCCAGATGGGCAGACAGGAGCCCCAAGCTGGCTGCAGGTGGCAATACCTGGGTACCACAAAATTGCCTGATGGAGACTCTCAGAACTAGCAAAGTGTTTTCTGAGTCATCCCCTGTGCAGCCCTTGTAGGACCATCTCAGACGAAGTGGCCAGCCTGTCTGTGGTGTGGTGAGTAAAAGATTTGCCTTGTTAAGGTAAGCGGGGGAAAATTGTTCTGCGCTTTGCCAGGTGAAGTGTTAAATACAGGATCTGTCACTGGGAAGGGCAGGAAAGGCTTGCTAGATTACAAAGGCCATTACTTAATGGCCATGCCATCCCTTGAGCCAAGGTTTAAAGTAAATTATTTAAATTATAATATTATGCCCTTTCCCCTGAGAGGTTCATCGGGCTATGCTAGCATGAATGAGGGAATGCTCACAGCCTCCAGATGAGGCAGCCATGGTATATGGGAGCTCGGGTTAGAGTGCTCAGAAAGGCCATGACTTCAGAAAAATGGACCCCAAGCCAAAAGCAGCAACAGTTCTGGTACAAGTGAATTCCTCTCAGTCTCTCAAGATGAGTCAGTAGCTAAATCAGGTAAAACTGCTCCTGTCTCCTGACTCTCCAGCACTGTGTTTGAACCATTAGACTCATGCTTCCTTTTGTCCATTAGTGGCTTCATTTCTGTCTCATAGCATTAATTCAGGTTATGCTGCTTGCAGTGCTCCATATAAATGAGTTTAAGACCACACAGGTTCACAGGAATCGGTGCGGTCAGGAAATGCTGTTCTTTCTCACCCACACCTTCCGGTAAAGGATCCACTGGAAGATTTTTAATTGTGTCCTGTCCCCTGATCAAGTTACTGGGGTGGTCACTGCCTGGATAGAGCCTGAGCATACCTGTCCCCTCAGCCTGCTTCCCTGTCATGCTCTCCAAGTCATCCTTGTTCCCATTTTACGCTTACCTTTTTAATTCCATCTTCTTGACACAGTTTAGCCTTGGTTAACTATATTGAAATAATATGTCAAAAATATTCTTAACTGTAGGTCAAAACTGCTTCTCCAGTTAAGTGCTCTAATCATGCATCTTTGCTGAACCTTTCTCAATGGAAAGACAAGATCAGAAATCTCCTCTTCGTCCTTCTTTTTCCCCAGACAGGGTTATCCATCCATGAGTGCTGTGACCATATTACATTATCTTCCATGATTTCCAAGTGGAAAAAAAAAATAATAGTAATGAGCTAATTTTTCAAACAGCAACCCTTGAAGGAAAGACCAAAGTATCCCATTTGGATAGCCACTGGCTAATGCCAGTCCAGGAACTGGTCTTTAAACACCATTTTGTAACACAAAACACAGTGAATTAATGTTAAAGATAGCAGGAAAACTGAGGTACAAATCAGCTACAGGAAGGAATAAATTAACAGTAGGAAGGAAGCAGCAAGCTCAGATAGCGGGGAGCTGTGCTCGTTTGCAATGCCTGGAATGAAGTCATCCCCTGCCTCCCCAAAGCAGGCTCCAGCCTGCCCATGGGTCCAGCTGGTCTCATACAGAAAGGCTGTGAGATATTTATGGTCCAGCCAGCATCAGTGTGAGGCCATGCACAAATGGAGTTATTGGATCACATTTCGGAGAGCGGATTTCACAACACAGTTTTTTCGTGCAAAATTGAGGATGCATATACATTCTGTAGTGCTTTTGGCTACAGGTCAGCCCTGGAGCAGGGAGGCCTGAGTGCCATAGCTCAGCAAGGACAGCTGAGTGGGGACCACCCTTCCTACTGACACATCCCCACCAGCCTGGGAAACCAGCTCCACAGCAGAGGGACTTCCTAGGTCAAAACTGGAGGTGATGGGGGCAGAGATCTGGAGCAGCAACCGGCAGCCAGCCTCCCTGCCTGGGCTGGGGGCTGCCTGGGGGGAAGCTCCAAGCACCATCCTAAACTCGAAGCCATCAGCTGTCCAGGAGGAGCTTTCAGGGCAAAAAAAGTCAGCAGAGCAGTGCTTTCTCTTCCATGTGCCACTCCTCCCACTCTCCCCTCCACTCTCCTTTTGTCTGCTCTAAATTGCAGTTTAATGCTCATTACCAAGTCAGCCAGTGTTAATGAGCAAGGAAAAGGAGGACACTGAGTGCATGGAGGCAGAGAGGGGAGGCAAGGGCCGCACCACCTCCAAGAGGCAGGCGCTGGAGGCCAAGCCTCAGCGTGCTCTGCCCAATGCTGCCGTTTCAGCTGCGGGTTCTCCTCTCTCCACATAGCCCCCAAAAATGCAAGGGCAGAGAGTAGAAAGTGGGGAGCTTGGGGTGGCTGAGTGCAAGGCTGTAGCCACCCCAAAGCCCCCACCCCACCAGAGGCAGACTCATCACCTGTAAAGCATGGTGGCCCATAAAGATGCTCTTTCCTCAGCTAAATAGTACTGAAATGTCCCCCTGTCTCGTGGCCTGTCAAGGTTTTGTCAGAGGATGTCAAAGTGCCATCCTACCTCAAGGTACCCCAGTATATATGCTAGTACCTTTCTCAGCAGTTTGTGATGATATGCCAGATTTTACACCCGAGTGGCTGAGGCCCTGGAATATTTCGCTGTCTGCCAACTGTTGCAAATGGAGTTGGGAATGGTGATGCCTCCATCAGCCAACGCTACGCCAGTGGGAATGGAGTGCAGCAGAGCCCTGAGGCAGTCATACCCGCTTTCATGTCATCAGTTTGTTTAAATCAAACTGGTGCAACTTTCTGGGCATATAAATCCTCAGGGATTTTGATTTAAATCTTTTAAGGTTGAAACGTTTTCCGCTCCCTAAAGAAACACTGTTTTACAATGAGATAAGTTTAATGCGGAGTCCATAAAGCAGAGTTAAGCACCTTGGCAACATCCAAGGGTAAAACACACAGGTAGTAAATGGTTTGCAGATTGAATCGTTTCCTGGAGTCCTTGGACAGTGTCTTTACATCTTCTTGGGTTCAAGCATGGTGCTTACAATTTTATCAAAAGTCAGAATATGTTTTTAAGGAGCTCTGTCTAGCCTGGAGACATTTGAACAGAAAAAGAAATTATTTTCAGGGAGGAGGTGCATGTCCTGGCTGAGGTCTGGAGATTGACCCATCACCTCAAGGTATTTCATGCTCTGTGCTCTGCATCAACTTTGCAGAGAACTACAGGCACCGGCTTCCTTCACGCAGAGGCACTTTATAATCAGCCTGGACTGCTCTAGCAAACACTAGCAGAGCGCATTAAGAAAGATCCATGCTTTTCCTCCAGCTAGTGCAGTTAACTAAGAAGCTTTACTTATTGAGTAAAGCTGGAATTTTACAAAAAGCTCATTTCCCAAGTAGGCAGCATAGGAAGAGAGCAGAGATTTTAAAGGCCTCAGCACCCTGGGTGCTCACTGAAAACTAATTCCTTTTGAGAACCTGACTGCTAAGGTGTCACCATGGGAGTTAGCAGAAGCATTGAGCACTTGAGAAAAGCAGACCCGAGTTTCATCACCTGCAAGTATACTTACCTAGAGTTTCTTTCTTAGGATAAGACTTCAAGCACAAGTCACTCTAGCTTAGTGGCTTGCTGCTCTCTCCTTCCTCCCCCCCTCCCTTCTCACTCTTTAGTCGGGCAGTCCAGCTTACTCAACCACTGGAAAACTATCCATATTTTTTGCCTGTTGAGTTTCCACTCTCTGGTGGGCTGTTTCAAAGATGTGCTGAGCCTACTGCAAGGGACGTGGTGCACAGGAAGGAGCGGTGGTGTCAGGAAAACCTTCTAAGGTCGGTTCAGTCATCCACTGGAAGGCCACGCTCCTCTGCCATGCTGTGTGATCCCACCAAAATGTTGTGAACCAGCACTGCTGCTGAGATAGATGGCCATGGCTGCTCTGGTAGCAGCTGGACTGCTCTGAAAAGATAGCATAGATTATGAGTGCTTGAAATCTTTTGAAAAGCTGGCACTAGTAGAGAAAGAACAAAGGTGTCAAGTCAAGTTGGCCTAATTCCGCTTTAAAATCGTACTGTAGCCACTTATGCACAGTACAGACAGTATTTTGTTTCCCTTCTTTAGGTAGCTGTGGACTTGAGGGCAGATCAATTGTCTTCCGTCTTTAAATTTGCACAGAACCAGCAGAATGATTTTTCCATTCACTTTCTAGATGCCTTATTTTAGTGAAAGATGCACATACCCCACAGCGGCTTCACGCTACCTAAACAAAAGCAATTCCTCTCTTACTAACAAGACCAGCAAATTAGAAGTTGAGAGTCCTCTTTTTCTATCCGTTTACCACTCTTTTAATCCTCCTCCCCATCTTTTCAAATCCTTGACGGAAACAGATGAGCTTTAAGCATGCCCCGGAGGTCGCTGTAGATGTATGTTTGTACATACACATTCACTGGAACCTTTGCACTTCGCTAATCCATGCAGGTCATGATAAGCATACAAACCCCAGCCGCCTCGCCGCTCAGCAAAGATTTACTAGTCTGTGCAGAGTGAAGACACTATTGTTAAGACTACACTGACCTCTTGAAAGGTATTATAGAATATTCACTCATCTCCTGTGAAGTATTATCGTAAATAAATGGAGGCACATAAATGAATGAAGTACCATTCATGTCATAATACATAAATTCATTTGCTTCACAAATTGCAGGACTCACTGTAACCAGCTGACTCATTGAAAAATGCCATACAGTTTTGGCAGATAAACTACTAAGTAAAAAATTGTGTATTACACATAGATAGTGAGTTACTAAAATAATGCACGTATCAAAATGCTATCTGTGTAATAATTGCAAAGCCACAGATAAATCACTTTATTGTGCACCTTTGCCTTCATGTGTTCTGCTGTTCACCAAGGGTTCAATCTTATCCATATACAATTTACCAGCATTGGAGCTTTGTACTTTTGAAAAGAAAAAGTGAAAATATGACTGTCATGGAGATCAGTGAGAAAATGCACTTTCATGTAAGTGGAGCAGAATGCGAGTGAGTCCTTGAAAGTCCTCAAGTGTCACAGCTTGAATGGAGATCCTTCAAACCTGTCACAGGATTAAGAATGGTAATCCCCTAAATTTCAAGGGGGGGAAAAAGTGTACACCTGTTGTGATATCTGTATGAAGACTTTGTGAGTACTACAGTACAACATTGCTTATTTTTTTCCCCTATATACTACAACTTCGACCAATTTACTTGGACTTGCCAACTGAAGTCCTGAAAGCACTTATGCCTAGGTCTATTTTTCACTTCTGTGGCTCACTCTTTTGAAGGCTTGGGATCTATCTGTTGTTGTAAAGCAGAGCATGGGGATAGGAAGAAGGTCTAATTGTTTATGAGATTACCACCAACAAGAGCACTTTGTACCACTGGAAGAAGGTACCAGGCTCTTTGTGAGGGTGGTCAGACACCAGAACACATTGTCAAGAGAGACCGTGGCATCTTCATCCCTGGAAATAGCCAGCCCCTTGGGCAACCTACTGCAGCTGACCCTGCTCTGGGCTGGAGAGGCTGGGGTGGATGATCTCTAGAGGTGCCTATTCAGAGATGATGTGCTTTAGAACCAAAATAAGATTAACATTTTGTATGCTAAAAGCTGCTGCAGCATTACACGTAGCAAAATAATACGATGAGAACAGTATAACATAGGTTGCAATGTTTCTCTCCTTTGAAAGTCAGCGTTTGATTTATGACTGTTAGAAAGCGGTATGTTTTTTTTAAAGTCAACACACTCTCTCAAATACGTTTCTTAGGCTTTTTAGATCTCTTTTTTCTTAATGTGCTCAAATGCTAAGCACCATTCCAAATTCATGTCGATACATCTATTGACATCTTTCTTGCTGTTTTCCTCTTCTTCTATTCTCTGTGGTATCAGTCTTGCCAACTGCTCCTGAGATCTTCGGTTATGATCTAGCAAAGCCCTTAAGCACATGCTTAACTTTAAGAATGCAAACAGTCTTTGTGAATTCAGCAGGACATTTCCTTTAACTGCTTTTCTGGGCTGGGGCCAAAGTGCTCAGTGCTCCATATACAGATCGAAATATAATAATTCACACACAGTTAGTTAGAAAATCACTGCAGAGTGTAAAATAAATTGGAACAGATTTTTCCCAGCCCTTTCACAGAAATTGGCCGTGAAACACCACAAAATTCTACAAGTTCTGAATATAGTTTATAAATTAACAGAATTCAATTAATCAACATATGTCATGGAAAATATCTGGTTTATATGCAAAGTTGCTTTCACATGCATGTTTTTTTCTCTCCCTCTCCCTCTCACGCATGCATACACAGACACACACCCCCCCCCACTCATGAGACTTAGGCCTGCTTGACTCTCTTTCTTATGAACTGTGTTCCTCAGCAAATGTCATAACTTATTGCTTCTTCTAAAGTTCAGAAAATCTGCACAAATTGCTACGTAAAGGTTCATGATACTTTAAAGCTCTTAAAAGACGTTTTGGGGGAAGCTGTACAGAAGTTTACCAGCAGCCTGCAGATAAGCACAAACAAGGCAGAGATGCAAACACGAGCCCAGCCTAGCTGGGTCAGGCCAAAGGTCTGAGTTCTGACTATGCCAGGTGCCCAGATAAGGGCACGCGAACAGGGCCAACACATCGTAGCATTTATACAGCCCAAGCTGATTCACTCAGCTTCCAGCAAAAGAAGCTCAGGTTCTTTCCCAAGCCAGAAGTGGTATATCGATGTTTACCAGTACGCTAGTATTTTAATATTGTTAATTTCATTATTTTATCTAGTCTCTTTTTTAATCCGTGTAGACTCCTGGCACTCACAAAGTCCTGTAGCAAGGAGTTTCACAACTTACTCCAGCCTGTGCAGGCATACCACCAAGTGCTTGCTGTTTGTTGTGGACACACCACTTGCTCGTCTCATGCAAGAACTAGGGGCAGCAAATGAAACAGCAGATCGTTATTCGCCTTCCCTGTGCCATTCATGGTCTTATATTCTACTGTAACATCCTCCCTCTGCCAGCTCTTTCCTTGATTGTTAAATACATAAGGTAGGAAAAGTTAAGAAGGAAAAGAAAAAGAAAAAAGAAAAGAAAAAAAGGGGGAAAAAAAGGGGAAATTGTAGAGGAATGAAGCCAGGTTAATTAACATCGGTAATACATCTGTGGACTGGCTTCAGAGGCAGTGGGTTGGCTGATGTGGATAATGTGCAGCTGTGGCTGGTTCCTGCTAAGTAGTTAAATAGCTCTAAGGGGAATAGAAGAAGGGGACTGGATGAAGAGAGACCTGGAAGAAGCAGGAGGAGAGAGTGTGTGTGCGCGCGCGTGCTCCAGATGTAAGAGAGACAAGGAGAGGTAAGAAGCAGGGTGAACCGGCCTGAAGAGGATGAAGAAACAGCACGGACAGTAGATGAACTTTGGAAGCCTTGTGGGGGACTGGTGGCTGTGCCGGGGCAAGGTGTGGGAACTACTTATCGAAGTTAACCTGGTATGGGATGGTAGAAACCTTGTTGCAGCTGGCTAGTTTTGATAGTGCTGTGACATTTCCTCAGCTGAACACACACACATGCCCCCCCTAATCATTCCCCTGTAACATTCTCTGTACAAAGGAAGAGCTGATGTGCTGGAAGAGGCAAGCTGCCTGCTTCAGCAAGGTGCTTCTAGGGGAAACTGAACTCCCAGGTTAATGACACCTGGACCAAGAGATTTTGCCAAGTTGTGCTTACTTAAATTTTTTACACTGTGGTAATGAACATGTCCTCATGCATTTACTAGTTTGCATCCAGCTAGTTGTGAGCTGTAAAATGTCCTACATGAATGCAAAAGTAAACCATCCTTTCTTTTCTCTGCTAAAATGAGAGAACACTTAAGTGAACACAAAATTCTCAACATTGTTTGTGTGAAGCATTCTGTTGGTTCTGTGAACCAGAGCTTGTCTCTCTTTTTCTATCATTTAAGGCACAGCAGTGGAAGACTGAATGGTGGAGGTGAGGCTAGTTTCTTCCTTGACATATTTACCTCAAACATTGTGAGTTTTTGCATGGTTTGTGGGTGCACACATGGGTGTGTGTTTGAATTCATTGTACACTACCCTAAGGTTTATGCAGAAGAACTGGCCAACAAACTGCATGACTACTAAAAAAATTAATTGTGCAATTCAGGTGAATAACTGCAAACAACAGAATAAATTAACAAAACCCCAGCTTTTTCACATCATGCTAAAATCCCTCTTAGCAGAGTGTTGTACATGTTCAAGATTGCAAGGTTACTTCCAGTTCCAACAGCTGATATTCACACATGCTTCCAGATGAGTCTTGTCTTCTGATAAAGACAATTACTGGTAACCTGCTTTGCGTTTCTCATAAGCTGTGCTTATTGCTGCATTTTTCCCACAGCATTCATTCAAGCCTGCAAGACCTAAATCTTGTATTCCTGTTACAATGCTTTGAGACCATGAGATGTGTTGCTAAAACACCTAGAGAAAGAGGCTAATGCATTGCTTTTATTTGCAAGAGAGTTACCTCATGAACCTCAGTTAATCCAGTATGAAAACAGAATGAAATCTTGGCTCTATGAATGCCAGAAGCAAAAATCACACTGATATCAAGGAGGTCAGGAGTCTACCAACTTCTGACTTGCCAAGTGTTGCAAATCTGTCTGTGCCAATATCTGTAAAATGAGATGTGAGATAGAAATATAAGGATTCGACCTCAAAATTTGGTGCTGCTCTATGGGAATCTGTAACTTTCACATTGTGTCTCCTAATGGGCATTCTTTCTCCTTTTTCTTTCTTGGCTGCTTTTGAGTGTTTCTGGTGTGCCCAAGCAGGGCGAGCACTGGCTGTGCATCCAAATGTACCAGGTACAGCGCGTCTGCACTGGGATGTTAATGAATGTTGGCATCAGGAGACTGGCAAGGGAAGAGCCCCGTAAGAAAAGCCTTTTTCTTAAAAAAAAAAAATTCTTCTGTGCCCCATGGCTAAGAGACAGTTGAGTGCATGTCCAATGGGTTGCAGAATTTCTTATTGTGCCTGAGAATGTGTCCTACTGTCAAAATTGTTGGTCCAAAATTTGCACAATGGTCTGAAAGTGCCAGCTCTTCAAAACATCAGAGGTGCACTTGGCATCTGTTCTCCAGTCTCCGACAGTGGGAAAACCAGCTTAATGCACTTGACTAAATGTGAGTCTCTGGGATGAGCCTCTGCTGTCTTACATGAATAACAAAATCCCATCAGTTTTTTTTCATAGTTAACTTCTTTAGTTACAACATAAAGTGTTTTTACCCACTGTTCTAGCTATGGTCTAATTCCTTTGTGCAATGTGTAAATACAAATGTATTCCTTTTGTGTTAAGGTGTACTCAGATGTTACATAGAGAGAGGTAGGACAGATAAACTTCTGAGTAACAGTGGGCAGCACAGATACAGTTCCTGCAAGACTCTAGGCCAGGCCAGACTTGGTGTCATTAACAATCATTAGCACTTGGAGCTTAGACAATGGCACACTTAAAGCACATGGGTGGCTTCAATCCATTTCCTAGTGGGCAAGTGTCCACCTGACAACAGCACCACTAGGATTGGCAATAAGCGGTACACTGGCAGCTTACCCAGAGCAACACATGGACAGGAACCCAAGACAGGGACACTCATATTTCTAGAAGAATGTTTCCAAGATGGATTTGTGACAAACTGACGGGAAAGCCAACTGTCCTGCCACTGTATTGCTAAGGTGCTAGCATGGCACCGTTCCCATTCCCTAAAGACATGTCTGATCTTTGACGAAGCGCGGTGTTTGATGGCAGTGTTGCTTATGCAGGCATGTGCTCAGTTGAGCTGGGACATGCTGCGCTGTTAGTGCCGTATCACTCACTGAATGCTCTTCTGAACTCTTCTTCTGGTAGCCTTTTATGGCTGAATACTGAGAAAAACTGCTATGCTTTAATCATTAAGCCCTATTTTCTTAGAGGTAACTCTGTCCACAAAGATACCATCTATGAAATCCTGTAGTCACAAGAAATAAAGCCAATGATTTATTTGTATTCTGCAATGCACCCTCTGGCTAAAACCAAGTTATAAGTATCAAATGGTTGAGACGGGGCTTGTGAAAGGGCAGTTATGTGAGTGGCACTAGAAGAAAAATGTTAATAAAGGGCAGTCCATTGAACTGAGGTTAAATACTTTCATACTTCTCAACCAACCCAGAAATGTCCCTGAATTCTCATTAAAAAATGTTCTTCATAATCTGGCCTTTTACCTCATTAAGGAAGGGGGATCTTGAGGATCAAGAAATATTGCTTCATTGAGGAGAAATAAAGGTAACAGGGGTATGGCTTTAAAAAATCCTTTATTCCTTGCATTTTGTTTAAGCATTTTTCTTGCAGTTTTGTTCATTTGTTTGGGACTTACTTTATTTTTCACATGCAAGTTTCTTTTAAATAAATGAACTTGAAGTTTGGAGGCTTGTCCCTAATTGTGTGCAGGCTCATTTGTTCCTGAGGCAGAGCCAAGTTGGGAGGATGGCCAGTCTTCCCACTGCCATCAGGCACTATCCCTCCCCCCAGCCCTGCTCAGCCCCCCTCTCCCACCCGGTGCCCACCACAGCATCCCCTGGGAACAGGCAGAGGCCAGTCCCAAATAAGTATCTGAGGCTTTGGTGTTTTCCAGATAGGACTGGAAGTCTCAGAGAAAGAAAACTCTGCCAGGTATATTCCAGCACAGTCCTGATTCCAGGTTAAAAATGGCCAAAATCCCAACATACTGGGGAAGGACTTTACAGAACTTAGCAAAAACCTGTGGGTGTTTGAGTCATGGTTTGGGATGTCATCAAGTCTGGCTAAGAGGTAGCTTGCAGGAGTTTATACTAGGCACGGAGTACAAAGCTTGGGTTTAATCCAGGTGATTGTGTGCCTCACTGGTGGGATTTTTGGATCTGGCACTGTGGTTTATCCTGCAGTTGTGCTAGCTTTCGTTTGTGCCACTCAGTACAACCTGGGCTTCTGAATGCTAACACCTCATCTCTAATTTAAGCACACAGAAAGTCCCAGGGAAGTTTGCTTTGTATTATCATTGCCAAGGGAAGTGGCTGATAAAAATGGTGTGAATTGATAAGCTGAGACTCACACAAAGATGTACGTGTGTTAGGGAGGAGCTCTGCAGTGGATAGGGGGACGTGCTGGGAAGGAGACTCCCACTCAGTGGTCTGCAGACCGCTGGTGTGATACAGCAAATGGACTGACCTTCAAGAAACTGTTGCAAGGATGGTGTCTCCCTCCTTAGGAAAGGGTGTCACACCTGCTAAAATCTTTGCCCTGCATTAAGGAACAACATATATACCTTGACTTCAAATCATGTACATGATAAGCCAACATTTGCTTTAAATTTAAAATTAGGATAAAATAGCATTTTCATAAGTGCATGAGCTCAATACTCATTAGGTTACAGTTGGCACATTTGAAAGTCAGGGCACATTTAATCTGGGGCTTTTCTTTATAAAAAGTTTAACCTTTTTAGTTTAGCAGATGCTGGATCTCAAACAAGCGTGTCTGTATTGACGGAGTAGTGTTTTTTCTACTACAGAAGTGTTTAATTCTGAGAAAACTCAGATCTGAAAGCCTCTTCGTTGGCTGAAATGTTCAAAGATTTAACAAATTCAGTGAGTGGGAAAATTAATCTTTGAATAGAAGAAACAATCTGACAAAATAAGCCATAAAAGTAGGTGCCAGGTGTCGTGAGGAAGTTCTTCATGCAGCACTTGCTTAATGTATACTCAAAATGCAGCCACTTTCGTTCGAAGATCCAACAAAACATATGAAATTGGGTTACACCAATTCTCTTGATCTATGAATCTTCCACTGTGTCAAAGATAATGCACCAAACAAACTTACATGTAAATGGTGTGATAAAATGATCCACCGTATACATTATCATCCATTAATATTGTTGGGGTTAATGCATTTCATCTGTCACATACTTTGTTTTATATTATCCCCACCTTACTAAAAAAAAAAAATATACCATAAAAACTGCTAGGTTGACAGTCACTCAGGCTACCTGCTGGAAAGTGAAAGTCCAAGGACATGCTTCCCGTCACTGTTTTACTTGCAGCTGTTGGTGAAGAAGGAAGCAGTGAGGGAAGGTGGGCTCTGCTCTGGGCATTGCTACCATCCTCTGGGCAAGGTGCTTCATTTCTTTGCACCTTTCTCCCTCTTCCACTCATTGCCTGCCCTATCTCTTGTTTGTAAATAAGTGGAACTGCACGTGTTTTCACAGTAACTAGTGTAACAGGCCCCACGCTTGGCAGAAGTCTCCAGGCTCTATAGCATAGCATAGTAAGCAAAAAATAGCAATTCGTAATAAGATGAGAGACTCTGAGATCACGCTGACCTTGAATTCTCAGTTGCCTTTTAACAGGGAGAGGGTGAAATTGGACTGAAACAGCCCCCTTGTTTTGTGTAGAGCCACCAATGACCCAAGCTGCACGTGAACCACAGCCCCAGAGGCGAAAGGCTTTGCGTCTCATTGCCAATTCACAGCAAGAACATAACTTGAGCCCACACACTAACGCTGAGCGAGGGCTGAGTGTTACTAATCCTTATTCACATATCTACACCTATTAAAATCACGTGTGAAGGTTTGCAGGACTCGTTCCTTAATTGTAATAACTGGCCCTTTTGCAACGTGTTCTCAAATCAAATAAAATATGGAACTATTTGCCAAAAAAAAAGAGAGGGAAAAAAAAAGGCAAATGCAAGAAGAATACATGGCTTTCTTCCTCAGACATATTGTGCTGAAAGGTGTTCTTTGGCTTCAACTGAAACGTTATGTTTTTAGAAGGCTGAGAAGAATGTTTAGACATAACGGTTTAAAAGACTCATTATCGCAGGTGCTGCACTTTATTCTCCAATTCATTCTTATTACCAGAAAAGCCACCTCTGCGAAGGCTGCCTGGCAGTGTCCCTCCCGCTGGAACACTTGCCCTTCTCCCTGGCTGCATAATGTGTACAGAGCAGGATTATCCAACTCACTAACCATCCCTTTCGGCCCATACAGCTCCAGGATGCTGGGGGAAATCTACTTGGATAAGATCTTTCAGATTCTGACTTTCAATGACCCTGTGACAGAACAAGTTAGAAAGCTGCTGCTGTTTTATAAAATGCCAGGTAGTTACTTTCAGCTGATAACGGATTTCCTCATTTCTGACAGAATTTATAAGCTCCATTCTAGTTAGGTTTTTTTTTTTCTTCATGTAAATTATGGGTATTAGTCCCGAAAACCTTAAAAGAATTCTCATGAAAGACCATTATATCCCACCTGATGCTTGCATCCCCATGGACCAGGCGTTTCAGAAAGGAGACCAGGTGGAGTGACAGAAGATGAGAGCCTGCTTTAAAAAGGAACGTTCTCTGACTTTTCCAGCTGACAATGGCAGCCAGGGGTGAGTGGTGGAAGTGCTTGTCTGGTGCTTTTGTGAGCACAGTCACCGTGCTCGTAGGCTGTGTGTTAACATGGGTCATGATATCATTTTGAGCCCTTAACTGACACATGTGCAATCATGCAGAATAAATCTCTTAATTATTGTCTTGCGCATCATATTGTCTTTTCCCTGATGCTGATGGGAAGTTATCACAGATAAATCACACCTGGAAGTTGAGCAGCTTAAAATGTAAAATGCTGGCTTTTTTTGGCTATTGCTATAGAAAAACAGATTCTGAAACCCAGTGGTATGTGGGGCATGGATGGATGTTCTGGTTGGGAGATGTCCTGTCTATGCCAGGTCCAAGCCTTCACTTCCCAATGCTCCTACAGGCAGCTTGGTTCTTTGTTAGAAGAGGACAAAGGGTTTAAGTTTAAAATATATCAATATTTTACTAATGCTATTTTGTCACGTAGGTAGTGTATTTTTTGTATGTTATGCAGTAATGACTAAGAGATAGGCTGCATGGGATGGAATAACAAATAATGGCCTCATTCCTGGAAGTGTTGGATGAGTGGGTTGGATGGGGCTCTGAGCAACCTGGTCTGGTGGCAGGTGTCCCTGCCCATGGCAGGGGGGTTGGAACTAGATGATCTTTAAGGTCCCTTCCAACCCAAACCGTTCTGTGATTGTATGATGCTGCGAAGTAAGGAATAGAAAGCAAAGTATCCACAGAGCAATATGAAGAAGTTGTCCCCATTGTACACAGCACACGGAGTCTGTAATCCTTCTCTATTCATTCTATTTTGTTTACCTCTTTAAATTACTTTCTATGGTATCTTTTTCTATAAAATAATGTAGCCTTCCATTGGCTTGTGCATAACACAGTAAAAATAAAAGCGTTCTGGTTTTATAAGGAAATAAAGATGTCATGTTCACTATGAACACACATGATCAAACTCAAGTAATCAAATCCAAGTCCTGACATCAAGAAAAGAATTCTGATACTGAAACCAAATCGGGCCAGGAAAAGTCCTAAATGCCTTTACTCACCCTAACTGCCAACACCTGCCATTCAGCATCAGTACCCAGCTGATGTCAGGTATTGAAAAAAAAAAAACCCACAAAAACCCAAACAAACATTTTTGTTTCACACACCTGTATTTTCCAGCTGAATTCCAGGAAAACTACCCCAAACTCAGTCGGAGCAGAGCCAATCAAGCAGTTTGCTTCTTGTGAATCTCTAATGAGCTCTTGGGTGCCGGGTTGCTGTGAGTCTGAATGGGCCTCTCAGTGCAGTGGTGAGCTCCCAGTTGATTTTCTGTTTTTACTGAATACATATTTTCATTTGAAGCCACTGCAAAAATTATTCCATGCCGAAAACAAGCATTCCTGGATCTTATAAACAAACAGTATAAATGAAGAAGCCAGGCCTTCAAGTGTGACTTTGTTCTAGAGGAACATTAAATGCAGTGCATCACACACACTCGCTCACAGTCACTCTCCCCAGCCTCTTTTTAATTTATACTTTCTTTTATTTGCAGGCTTTTAAAAAATAATTACACAGCATAGCACAATTGGCCATCAAACCAAAAGGAAAAAAAAGTAACCCAACACTTTACTCAGAGGTTGGAAATGCTGCAGACAGAAATTGTTAAGTCCTTAACATATCAATCCAGAGTTGTATAATTCACATCCAGAGCTGCTACCAAGTCACAGGGGGGTGACTTAATATGTTCCCCAAAGTCCATTATGTTATCCATATCCAGGAAGATATCTGTGCCAGGGCTTTCTTGAATCAAAGCGATGTCCACCATTCTTCAACTGTGAGCCTGCTGAGATTTTTTTTCAGTTCCTGGCAAATAGATATCTGGCTCTAGTACATGCCAGATTGATGCACTTTGCGACTGATCCCTTAATAATATTCAAGTCTCCTAGCCCCAGAACACAAAAGCTCAGCAACTGCACAGATATCTACCTCCAATATTTTTTGCTGATATAAAAAAATCCTATTATCTCCCACCCCCAAAATCCACTCATTCTCTTGTGCTAGACTTCACAATCTTTTAATATTTTTTCTTTCATATAGGTCTAGCAACAAGATTAATTTTTAGTTTTAGCAAATGTGGGGAGAGACTGTAAGTGAAAGAGGGAGGCAGGCAAGCATGGGAGGAGGGAGGAGGAGAGAGTGTGTGTGGGTTTTACACTTGGGGGCTACATTACATCTATGCAATATTTTCTAATACATGTATTCATATTAAGATGCCCTACATGACTTCAGTGCTTCCTCCATCATACACGGCTATTACTCTCAAGTCAGGGCCATGTGTGGAGCTGTTTTCCAACACTGATTAAAAATTCCAAGGATATAATGGTTAAAAAGATAAACAACCACCTATTGCAAATAAAGCATTTTTCAGAAATCAAGAGCTAAAAGTAAACAGCCCAGTCTGGCTGGATTTCTTATGGTTTTATTGCTATACCTTTATGAGACTAAATGGATAGAACTATTTTATAACATTGTGGTACTGTGTAATGCTCTTTAGTTACAATATCATGATATATTAATACATACCCACACTTCAGTCTTCAGCAGTTCCTTTCATCTGAACAGGTAAGATCTAAGGCACTTTTTTTCAGCCTTTTTTGATTTGTGGACCCCTACAAATTTCCTATGAAAAGTATGGCCCCCTTTAGATTTCCATATGCAGAGATTGCTACATAGCATCTGCAAACTGGTTTTCCTTAACCTTTTATTGGTAAAGGTCACAGGAGTCTGCAGGTCACAGACTGAAAACATTTTCTAAGACCTTAGCAGTTAATTAAACAGCAAACCCCTCAGACCAACAATAACCCCCACTTTACAAAGGTGCTAGCAAAGAGACAGAGAGGATCACTGTCTTCCCAAGAACAACCCCACAGACAGAAACTTTTCCTGGGACACCACGTTTCCAGACACACTGTTAACCTTCACTCTCCTTGGACAGTCATACATCTGTCAGCATGGGCAGTGGACACAGAGACCTGCAGACATTTGAAAGCTTCTTGTAAATGAGGACACTGAGCCTGTGCCTACAGTGTGGCTTCGCAAGGAACCTTTTGCTGTGTTTTCAGTAGTACCAAGACTTTTTAAACCATAATCATGCTTCTTCCTTGTTCTTGGGATGATATAAAAATCACTGCATTGAAGATGATGGGGGTTTCCCTTTTTTTTTTTTTTTTTTTGTGTGTTGCTTGTTTGTGATACATTAAGACTTAAAAATTGTAGCCAAAGCTATTTCTTTGCTGCCTGTTTGCATTGCTAGTATAGGTCTTATCTTTCACAGCAGACTACATTACCACTGGAGTGCTAAAAGAAAAAAAGGCAGGACAGCCCAATAAGTGAAGATCAGAAGTTGAACAAATTGGGAAGCTACTTTTCATGGAACTGTTAAAATCATCTGGTTTTGCTTATTCGTTCTTAAACTATAACCTCATGAAACGTGTGGCTGAGATTAAATCATTGTCAAAGTTTCAGCCCCTATGCCCTTCCATCACAATGTGTGAGAGTTCCCCCTGCGCATTCTGAGATAAGTCCGGACTGTTTTTGTTAGAACAGGTAGTGCATTCAGAGCAGCTTGTTCCACCGCAGATAAGGCAAGTGGTGCTTTAGGATGTACTAGCTGGTCTTGCTGAAGTGTGTGTTACAACAGGCTAAGTATCACTTCCTCATCTACACTGGCAATATGGAGTAAATTGTGACATTCTAGTTAAGCTTTTGTAAAAAAAAAAAAAAAAAAATTCTTTTACAATCCTTAGGTCCAACTGCTACAGACTCCAAGATGAACTCCAGCACAGAGGTTCCCAAACTCTGTGTAGCAAACTGGTAGTCTATGGGAAGATGGTGGTTCTGAATGTGTTTATTTCCATTTTTGAGGAATGCAGCTGATGAGAGTAAGATAAAATTAAAAGTAAAAGAAAAACTAAAGGCAGGCAACAATAAGTGGGGTTTTTTTCCCCTAACCTAATTCTTCCAGTGGCTGTAACTTCAAGAGGTATGATGTGATCTCAGCATGAAAAGGAAAAGGATTTGATATTTGTGAGTGGGAGAGGGGGTTCACAGTATAATCTCTGTGCGGTGATGGCATTAATAACACTGAGCAAGCAGCACAGTGAGCCACGAGGCTCAGGCAGCCTGCTTTCCATGCCCCTTCCCCACTCAGGCTTTCTGACACCCACACTGCCCTCTCCCTATGGACTTTCACTCTGCTGGGTGCTAATTTGGACCTCTCATAGCCATTAAGTTGGAGGACATAAATTTTGTTCATCTCCCAATCTCTTGGCATATTCAGCTGAAGCTGATCTGTGGTTACAAATATTGCAGCACGATCCAAGAAGCCAAGATAAAAGAGGTGAGATTGTCAGCCAACACCACTTGGGAAAGTTAAACTTTACGTATCTCTGATGAAAACCAAGCATAACTCTTTTAGAAAGTAAAAAAACCCAACCAACCAAACAACAACCAACCAAACAAGAAACACGAACAATGACACTCTGTGTTAAGAGAAACAAATCCAGAAGGTTTTTACAGAAACTTGTAAGAGCTCTGGTCAAATTTATACTGAAATATCACATACTGTTGTGAAGTAATGTTGGTGCCAGTTCCAGAGGCTGTATCCCCAATGTCACAATCTTGGCATTTCCTTTAAGAACACAGGTTCTGGATGTCTGTTTTGCAGAGTCTCTGTGCTTTCTTTACTAAAAAATGGGAATGTCTATCCTTTATGGTCCTCATGGTCAAGATTTCAGCTAGGGAGTGCAAACAGAAGTGTGCTGTAAACTGCCTTAATACTCCAGACAATTAATTTAGGGCATACAAAGACACTTTCTGTTGTCAGCTAGTAGTTTTTTCCTTTTAGAAAGCATCTTCATGAAAAGTGGATTTCAGCTCTTAGGGATGTCAGACTTCGGTGTGTAGTCTATGCCAGTCAATGGAGCAAGGCAGGTACTGTAGGGGTGTGAGTCATGGCACAGTGGAGATGTTTGGGATGAGTCTCTGCTTGGACCTCTCTGTTAGCTGTACAGGACACTCAGATGGCCAGCCTAAAGCTGGGCGAGACAAAATGTTCTCTGACATGTTGCTGTTGCAGACGATCTTCAAATTAGTCTTTCACTGCCTTACCCTGCAATCTGCAAAACAGAAGCAAAGTCCCCTGCCTGGTGTGTCCCACTGGTGCCAGGCTGGTGAACCTGGAGGCATGAGGACCGCTTCAGTCACTGACAATGGAACTGCAGGCAGAGGAGTGAAAGCTACAGGTGATGAAAGGGTAATGCAAGATGATACTTTTTTATAATATTATTTGGTCACAACTAGAGGAAGATGAATTTGAAATGAAAGTATGGTGCTTTCTTTTTTTGCCTTTCCCTCCCCCCATTTTTTTTCTGCCCCCCCCCCCCCCCCCCCGAGGTTAACAAACAACCACTGGAACAAAATTTGCCTGCAGTGGAAAGGGGTTTCTGACTTGAAATCTTTAAAACCAGGCCAGATGTCTTTCAAAATGAAATACTGTAGCTCAGCTAGAAATGACAGACTAGAGGCAGGAACTACTTGTTGAAATTCAGTGACCTCTGTAATACAGGATCTCAGAGCTGAAGATCATAATAGTCTCCTAAAAATCCTACTTTTATTTATTTGTATTAAAGTAGTGCTTAGATCCAAATAACATCTGCTTGCAGAATAAAAACCACATCCGTAAAAATTTTTGTGTGTTACATCAAAACTAACACTGTTATTTTCTGCTAAACATTGTACATAATGCTTAGTAAAAATAGACAGTCCTTGCCAAAAGAGTGTATTATATCCATTTTCAAATATAAACACCTAGATTTGTGCACAGAAAGCAGCTCATGGATTTTGGTAACAGATTCATGCACGTGACCTAATTGGTGCAACAGGATTTCTGGGTATGTCAAGCACCTGAGGCACAGTGGAAGCCCCCTGCATGTCCCGAGGTGGCTCTAGATGGTTGTTGACAACAGCACTTATTTGTCCAGATGGGAACATCTTAAGGTCTGATTCCGTGAGCTTTTGGTTACCCTCCCAAAGGGAGTGGTGGGAGTTCACCACTTTTCAGGTCTGAAATCAGGAGGAAGGAAGGCATTTTATATTCCTACAAGACGCTACCTTACCAACTTTCCTGTTATTGTCCCATACTGCAACAGTCAACGTTTCAGTCATAAATCATGCAGCTCCAGTGCCACAGGAAAGTATGCAAAATGGGCCACGTGTACTGTTCTAGCTGTGCTTTCCACTCCGGTCTGGACATAGATTGCTTTAGGTCAAAGGGACAAAGAGAACAAGCTGGAGGACACGGGTATACCAACAACAATGTGCACGGTTCTCCCAGGTCCTCATACACAGTATTCTTCAGTCTGGGCCACTGAAGGAATCTAAAGAACAGTGTTATTCTGGTTTATGCGATCTCTGCTTACTTCTGCAGGCCTTTTTAGCAAAATTGCTGCTGCAGCTCCCTGCCTTTGAGAAGGAGGCTAAGCTAAGAAGGCTGGCAAGGTGGAGAGAGAAGAGGGTGCCTCAGGCAAGCAGTGGAGATGCCAATTCTACCACAATGCCTTGAATGCCAGATTATGTCTTCCCACAGATACTGGAGATGTCCTAAGGGTGCTGTTGCCTGAAGAATTACAGTGGTTCTTGTACAACCATGAGTTGTAAAAAGGCTGAATGGAGGGGGTGTGTATGACAGACCTGCATCTCAGGTAAAACAGCAGCCAAAATACACGGTGTTTCTTCCTGTGAATGCAGGACCCACCTTCGTCCTCTGCGCCTCCCTAATTAGAAAGAAAAGTCTCCAATGGAGTTTCACAGCTACCAAGTGTCTTGAAATCCAAACAGGGTGTATTTTCTGTGGGACAGGTGCTGATCATGGCCTCACATTTACCCTTTGGTTGGAAATTGCAGCCTCCTTTCTGGTCAGGGTCAGGAAGCTCTCACCTGCTGAACAGAGCTATGTAGGATTAGGGTCCTTGAAAGGAGCTAATAGATCAAGAGGGCAGAGGTGGGAGAGGAGGAGAGTAGCTCCTTGGCTTCGGTTTTGCAGAGGCATGCTTTCTGAAGGAGAAAGTTAAGTCAAGAAAGACTGGCTTGAAGAACCTGAGCAGAAATGTCCTGAGACCTATTGCCTCTCCTTCTCCCAGTCTGGTAGATGAAGGATGTTCAGCATTACTTCTGTAAATCGCCACCCCAACCCACACCTCTATGTAGTTCTTGCAGGTCTATCTCTTCTGTTCCGTGTTTCCAGGCATCCTGAATTAAGTGAGGACCAGGATCTCAGGCATCAGTTCTACAGGAGCTAATTGCAATACTTCAGGCTGCAATAAGTTTCTGAGAAGGGACCCTGTTCCCGTGCGCCTGCCAACCGTGCCTCTCCGGAGACACTATCTAGAGGCACAAGCAGCAGACAGAGCCTCTGATGCAATAAATCTTGGGAGCACTCCTGAGACACAGGGAGAGCACTCGGTGTTGCTGCTCTCCTGATTGCTTCGGATGGCTCATTGTCACCTAATTGCACTGGAGGAAGGTCTGTCCATTCCCTCCCGTCTGCTTATTTGTGCCCTCAGGCTATGCAAAGCCTGCATGTGCCTGTAACAACAGCCAACCACAAAGTCTCCAGTGCCACTCTTTTGGTATGCACTAGCTCAGATTCTTGTTGCAAGAAAAACCTCTGTCTGTTGATAAATGGCAGCGTATTCTACAAAGAGGGAGAGACTGCTCTGCTCCTTCAGCAGGACTCTGTCTATCTCTCTGGCTGACTTGAAACTGCTTGATGTAGTTGGGAGGCCTTTGCCAAATGACAAGGGAAAAAAGAAAGACATACGCTTCAGGAGCTGGAGGGAGAAAAGGAAAAACCAAAACAACATTTAAAACAGAATTATTAATCAGCAAATTATCCTATAGGAAATAGCAAAATACAGTAAATGCCTCTATTATAAATAGCCTGGTCATGCTATTAAAATACTTTCAAGGAGAAGTTAAGAAGGATTTTCCTGAGAACCCTTTTACTTTGTTTATGCTTTAATAGATCAACTATTAATTAATACGATCGTAAACTTTCAGTGTCAGGCGCTTGTTTGCACATGCGGTGGCGTAGTGGTGGCTCTGTGCAAAATACTGGTAACAACCGCTTCCACGGAGAAAAGAAACCATAGGCTTCTGCCTGCAGACCTGCCTGGGGTCTGAGCTGGGTGGTGGGCTCTGCCCCTGCAGGAAGACAGCACTCCCTCACTCCCTAGCCTAAATTAAAACTTCCTGTCTCAGCCCAAAATGACGTTCTTTTGGTCAGCCTCCACTGCCACCCTTACTGACTGCATTATGGTGGTGAACATAGGCTGCTCTAAAGATCTGAGGTATTCAGGACAGAAAAACATGGGGCAAGAAACAACGGTGCAGTGAAGAGCATGAAACCTAACTGGATTGATTTGGAGAAAAACTGAGGCACCAGAAAATGCACTGACTTGTTTCTGGTCTGAGGATAGCTCCGCTGGGATGTGTTGAGATGACTGCTATGGTTGGAGGTCTGTGATGGACAGATGTAGGCTCTTAGGAAAGTCAGGCAGGGAAGAAAAGCAGGGAGTGTACATTCTGTATGGAGGAGCGGCACGAATGTGTGGGAACAGGAGACAGGCTGGTGGGGAGCTTGTGGGTCAAGATCAGAGGACAAGCCAGTAAGGGTAACACTGTGATGGGCATGTTACAGATCATCTGATTAGGGCAGGGGTCCTCAAACTTTTTAACCAGGGGGCTGGTGCAGGGATGCAGTGGCAGGCAGTCATCTGCGGCTGCTTGGTTCCCCCTGCAACCCCCAGCTGGGGGGGGGGGGGGGGTGTGTGTCTGTAAATACCGGGGGCCGGATTGAGGACCCTGGGGGGCCGTATCCGGTCCACGGGCTGTAGTTTGAGGACCCCTGGATTAGGGTGACAAGAGTCAATCAAGTCTTTAAACAATTAGGAGTCTCCAGATCACAGTCCACAGTGCTATTGGGAGAATTTAACCTCCCTGACTTCAGTTGGAAGGACAAGATGGTGGGATGCAACAGGTTCGGAATGTCTCTGGAGTGTGTTGAGGAAAACTTAATACAGATGGTGTATGGCCAAAGGGTGGGTGATGGTCTCCTGGACCTGCCACTCAAAAACAAGGAAAAATTGGACAGGGGTGTGATAATCAACAGCAGCCTTGGCTGTAGTCACTATAAGGAGCTCACAGTCCTGACAGAACTGAAAATGACAAGCAGTGGAGCATAAACATGAGGCTTCAGGAGACCATACTTTAGCATCCAAGTTATAACATCATAGTCTGAATGGGCAGACCAGATGTGTAAAAGACCGCTTGGATGACCCAGCTCGATGGGTAGTGGTTAATGGGTTGAACCCCTGGCTGTCAGTGGCAGGTGGAGTACCTAAGGGGTCTGTCCTGGGACCTGTCCCTTTTGACATTTGCATCCATGACCCAGAGGAGGTCTTGTCACATTTGCAGATGACACCAAATCGGAAAGACCAATTGGCGTGCCCAAGGGCAGGGCTGCCGTCCAGAGGGACTTAGAGAAGCTGAAGGAATGGGCCAACAGGAGCATTACGAAATTCAGCAAGAACAAATGCAAAGTCCTAACTGCTGCTTGTCTCATGTCTGTTCTTGGAGGTTTTTGAAACCTGACTAGACAAAACCCTAAACAAACGGGTTTGAATTCAGAGCTAAACCTTCTTTGAGCAGGAGGCTGGACTAGAGACGTCTTCACGTCCCTTCCAATGTGAGTGGTTCTGTGACTGTGTGGTATGATCAGATAATCCTACGTTGTTAAACTTGATTGTTTTAAGAAGTTACTACCCTTGTGCTGACTAGTGCCATCCATCAGCCAGAACCCCTACAGCTGGAATGCAGCTGGTGCATGTTCATGTTCGTAGACCATTGCAAAACTAATCCCTTTTACCTCATATTGCAACAGACTACAAATGCATACACAGCTAATTACTGTGTGTCAGCTGAAAGGGCACTCACTGGCTGAGGGCATGCTCGTGGCTTCAAGCTTGCTAGGTGCATTGCTTGCCGCCATCTGCTCAGCCACGGCTCACCTACACAGCTACCCTTACCGATGCTGCATTATGGTTTTATTATCTGTATCGCCACACCATCCACAAACTCTTGTTTAGGTGCCAGTATCCCAGTAAAACCACTGAGAAAAAAAAGGGCCCTTGCTCCAAAGCAGTGACTGCTCAGGTAGGTGTCAAAACAACAGATAGAAGAGTACAGGGAAGTGGCCAGTCAGTGGTTTGCAATGTCAGCCAGTGACCTCTGTGCTCCAGCTCCTTAAATGTCATCTTGTATTTCTTAGATGGCAGAAGCATACTGCACCTGGCTAGCGTTTGATGTTTGCCTATGAGCATACACATATAGACACCTACACTCCAGTCCTTTCCAGTGAAATGAGAGTATTTTGTTAATGCAATGGGCTACTGTTTGGTTAGTTTGGAAAACAAAGACATATAAATACAAATCTAAGTGTGATTTATTTAAGAGTGTCTATTTATAACTAAACATGGCTAAACATGCTGGTTTTATTTATTTGTTTCTGTTTGGAATATTAGATCCAGTCTGAAGCAGCAGCCCGCTATATAAGTGCATATATATCTCTGTTGCACAAATAAATCAAACTAAAGCAGCCCAGTTCTTGTAGACTGACATTAGGATAAGTATATCTTAAGAAAGTTCTTACTCAGACTTGGCTTCAGGCAATAAAACGTCATAGATGTATAACTCTAGTGAGTGAAATTTCTAGGGAGCAAATTAGGCTAAAAACATCTTCTAGAGACAGCTAGAAAGGAATCAGACACCACCCGAAAATAAGGCAAGTTATGCAGTAAATGTTTCATTTATTGGATTTCTTCCATTACTATTAGGGTTAAAAGACGTGTTGTCAATAAAAATGGTATATTTATGGAGGGCTCTGTATTTCAGAAGCCTATTTCTTGTCATTCGCTCCTATAGTGCTTGATATCACCTTGTGATAAAGTGTGAATAATCCCTGCATGAATGCATATTTCTACCCATTAACCATTTTATTATTAGACAGAATTATCTCTAACAAAAGCAAGAGGTACAGCTGTGGTTTAGGCGCTAAAAGGGAGGTATGTTCCTACTGAGCCCTGGCCACAACTTGGGAAGCAAAGTGTAGATCGAGAGGCATTAGCATGTGTTACAAGGTTGAAAACAAATCATGTGCGAGGGTTTTAGGTACCTAATTTCCAGCATTTCTCCATCAAGTGCGGATAGAAACCCCACACCTATTGCTCAAATAACACACTGTGACCTGGTCAGTGCACGCGAAATCTAAAGCCACAAAGAAATCTAGCAGCAGCACCACAATCTGATTGTTTGTTGGTATTTTCCCATTCCGTTGCTTTCTTGAATTTTCACGTGTGCTTGTTTCTGTCAATACAAATGACTGCAGAAAGGAGCCATGTTTTCTGTGTTTTCATGCTGTCATCTTGTCTGCCCTAGAAAAAATATCCCCTCTTCGCCAACTCTGGAAGAGCCAGTACTGGTAAGGCACTGGGCAGATGTGTTTGCTTCATGTTATTGGAACCTTTTCAATACTGAAATCTTTTTTGACGTTCAGAGCAGATTTAATGATCCAAGATTATTTGTAAACATACGGACTCCTTTGAGCTGTAGACTCAAATCCCAGCCCGGTCAACCAAAGTCCTTTTATCTTTCCAAAATAAATAACTTGAATTTTACACATTGCAACCTACATTGGGACCTTTTGGAGAAGACCATGAAAACGGATGACTCACCCCAGATATGTAAGCATTAGCCAGGAGATCCAGCTGGCAGTTAGCAGACCATATTTCTCCAATATAGACTTGGGCCTCTGGCGAGACGTTGAGGATTCCAAAGCATTTTTCATAAAACAATAAATTTCCTTGGCTGCCCCTGGTCAACCTCTTCCCTCTCCAGTTCATTGCAATGTGAACTGGCAGGCGAATCTCCCATGCTTTTTCACCATTGCTGTTCATGAGACTGCAGGATTCTCAGGATGAAAATCTTGGGCCAAAAGTGTAAAATGGTGACACCACTGTTAACAAAATTCCCAATGCTCAGTATTTGGTGTATTATATCAAGTTGTGAGAGTTCCAAAGCTTGGTGAGTGGCACTTCCACTTCTTCACCTGTGCTAGAGGCCAGCATTGACCAGAAAGCTGACATCTCTTGAAGACTGAACTTGGAGCACCTGGCTTTGTCTGGCCAGCTGTTACTTAAAATCAGTTATCCAAACAATAAATCATGTTTCATGCAGTGGATTATCTTGACATTATTTTTTAATACTGTGTTCATTGTTAAATGCTATACTTTTTTTTTTTTTTTTTTTTTTTTTTTTAATCTAAGGTACCACCTGAGTACCTACTACTCAACAGATGCCATTGACCCCTGGAGAGATCTCACTTCCCAAGCGTGAAACTAGAACTGTTACATAAAGGAAGATGATACAAGTAAGATGCATAAGCTATTCTAGGCGACTTGTACTACCTTAATTAGACCATGTTGGTTTAGTAACCATCAACAACACTTGGGCTTCAAAACCAAGCTAGCTATAAGCTGCAGTTTGAAAACAACCCCCTGAAAGTCTACACCAAGAAGAACTTGATGTTGCCGTGAAAGGCAGAAAGCAGTTTTCTAGCCCTTCCTGGGGTTCCTCTGAGCCCACTGTAGTGGCAAAATTCCAGGTGGACAAAGGTGCATGGGCAATGCCTTCCAAGCCCCTTGGCCTTCCAGCCTGAAGCAGCCAACTTCTGTACCTAGGACCACCAAGTGGCATTGGGGTGAGCAACACCGAGCTCCCTTCTAATCGACATTTAGTCATGCAAATAATATTACTTGTGTGAGGAGTCCAGGTGTGTCATCACCCTCACGAATAGTCTGTCAGTAATGTTACTCACACATGTAAGGCTCTTCTTCTGCAACCAGCTTTGGGCAAGGACTGGGCTTGTCCTGAACACCGTTTTTGGTGATGCTTACTTAGTAAGTGGTTAGCAACTACACCAAGACTGAAACAAAAGTGTACTTTTTGGAAAAAAAAATAATCCACAGCAGATTGTAAAAAGATCTTGGGAAAACAAAACAAAGCTGTGCAACTGTTTTTTGTTCATTTGGATCAAATTATAACACATGGCCCTGCAAAGTAAAGAGAGTCTGTCACATTTGTATTTCTAAATCTCATATTGTTCTGGGATATAAAGGCATTTAAAAAATCAAAAGGCAAACAAAAATGGAGACTATTTGTTAAGGTGTCGCTCTGCAAGGCACTAGCTAGCAAAGACAGTATGTACATAATCAGGGGCAAACAGGGAGTGTGCATGCCCACAGACAGTGATTTAGTAAAATCTCCAAAAGTAAAAACCAAGTTAGTCAAAAGACCAGTGGAAAAAGAAACTGTTCAATACATTTGTATGTGGAGTTAACAGTGAAGTATTTCATTAGTCATGTTTTTTACTTGGTGTCTTGAAATAATCCCTTTTCTCTCCATATTCCCACTTAGACATTGTTCACAGACTTATTTATTTATGAAGTCTGAAGGTTAGTCCCTACCTGCTGAGACTAATTAGCCCTGTTCTTTGTGTCCTATGCAATCCTGTCTGATTAAATGTACACATTTGTTTTACTTCTTTTCATGCTTCCTTTCACTCTACTTCTGCTTTACTGATTAATATTAAAGTTGTAAGTTGCAGTGATTTTTTTATTTCTATTTTGTCTGCATCTTTGCCTTTAGTATGCAAATTTCTATGTGAACTTTTTAATGCCTGAGAATTTGCGTTAGCCTTGATGATCTCTGTATTATTATTTTTATTATTCTTTTTATAGAAGACAGTTTAGCTGAAACCTCCAAACTCTCTAAATATTGCATGACAAATTGGCTTTGTTTTGGAAACCCTATGTGCTGCACGGCCCTTAACATGAGCAGCAGGTTAGATTTCTGGAGGAATGTTTGGATTATTTAGTACAGCCCGTCCCCTGCTTTCAAACACCATTTCCATTAGGCAATTTACTAATTCCCATTGAAATTACTGTCTCTGCCCCCCCCCCCCCCTCCGCCCCACTCCCCTCCTTTTGTTCCGTGCCCATGTTAAAGTTTCCAATTGACTCGTCCATTGTTACAATTTGTCACTGCTGGAAGATCAATTTGTTTTCCCCTTCCCCTCACCACATTATATTCGGGTAACAGATGCCGTTTCTCGCATCTGCATTATTCTGCTCCCCATTTTGTTGCCGTGCAGGCAGAGCCCCGGCCGGGCGCTCCTGCACGAAGGCGCAGCCCCGAGCCCGAGCGCAGCCGCCCTCGCCGGGCGGGCGGCCCCGCTGCCCCGCCGGGACCTCCGCCGCCACCCCCCCGCCGCCCGCCGGGACCCCCGCACCCCCGCCCCCCAGCCGCGGGGACCGGCCCACTTTCACTTTGATTTTCCCCAGCGTGATGTTTACGCCATCACAACTTTTCACTTCTGAAGTCTGGGAGTCCTTGATTCTCCGTCCTGCCATGCTAATTAACTTCCTAGCAGTCACATTCCTTTTCCTCCCTTTTTTTTTTTTTTTTTTTAAACATCAAGGACCAAAAAAAATACGCTGCCTTACTATAAGATAATTTGGAAATATCTGATCCGTGCGAGTGATCTCGCACATTTTCATCCTACGTGTTATAACCACCAGAAATGCAAGGCGCAAGTGCTGCTTAAAAAAAGGCTTTTACTATATTATAGCGTTTATTAGGACTGGAGTTTCTTACCTCCAACGAGTAGCAAGAAAAATGTTAACGGTTTCAAAAATATTAAAAAAAAAAAAGGCACAGAACCCCACCACCCTGTAGTCACATGTACACAAATAATAAGGGCACACATCTTTCAGGAGAATCCGGGCTGCACGGAGATGACATGTTTATTAACGCCCAGTATGCAAAAGTTAGCGCCTGCCGAGGAGCGAGGGCAGGGGCACCCGTTCGGGTGCTTTCCGCTCGCTCCCCCCGTCCTGCAGCTCTCAGCTACAGCGCAAAAAATATTTTTTTATTTTAATTTTTTTTTTTTTGCCCTCCCTCCCGTTTTGCGCGCCGCCCCCCCCAGCGGCGGCCCCCCCGCTCCCCTCCCCTCCCGCTCCCATGCCAAAAAGGATCATTGTTAGTTTCCTACTTCCCCCACCCTCCTCCCCCTCCCCCTCCCGCGCCCCAGACCTGTTTATTTATGCAGACGTCACCGGGGAGCCCCCGCCCCCTCCTGCATCTCATTAAGTGCCTGGTGTGTTTCTCGCTCCCTGTCAATAATCCCGGATCCCAGACTTCTCCGTTCCTCCGGATTTCGATCCCCCTTTTTCTATCTGTCAATCAGCGCCGCCTTTGAACTGAAAAGCTCTCAGTCCAACTTCAACTCACTCAAACCCGAGCGGCACAGGCTCCCAATATCCGCGGCGGCTGCCCCCCCGTTACAGCTGACTTCTTGGGTTTGTTTGTTGCATTATTTCCCCCCCCCCCTCCCAAGCCCCCCCTCCCCCCCGTCTATATATTTTTTATTATTATTAATTTTTTCGTGAGTGCGTGCGCGGGTGCGAGTGCGTGTGCGCGCAGTGCACGCCGACCAGCTCCCTGGAAGAAAGAAAGAGAAAATCCCGAAGAAGGAAAGGAAGAAGCCTAAAGTCACTGGTGCAAAGGAGCAAAGAAGAGACATTTCCCTCCCCTCCTCCTCCCTCTTTTCCCCTCCCCAGGAGGAAAAAGAAGGGGAAAAAAAAGAAACTTTCACCTTGGACTCTTCTTTTTTTGGTGCAAACTTTCCCCCCCCTCCCCTCTTCTTTTCTCCTTCCCCCCCCCCCCCCATTCCCCTATTTTTTTTTTCTTGGTTTTTTTTCCCCCTTCCCCTTTTTGCAAAATTGCTACTGGTGGGGTGAGCCAGGAGGAAAATGCCGCAGCTGAACGGCGGTGGAGGGGACGACCTGGGCGCCAACGATGAACTGATCTCTTTCAAAGACGAAGGGGAGCAGGAGGAGAAGATCTCCGAGAACTCCTCGGCCGAGAGGGATTTAGCTGATGTCAAGTCGTCTCTCGTCAATGAATCAGAAACGAATCAAAACAGCTCCTCAGACTCGGAGGTACGGGGGAACCCCCCGCGGGGCCGTTGCGGGGCGGCGGGCGGGCGGGGGCCGCGCTGCCTCGCCGGGGCCGCGGCCGGGGCCGGGGGCGCCGCGCCGGGTCCCGCTCCCGCCGGCGCCCAACTTTCCTCCGCGGCACCAACTTGTAACGATGCCTTCTGTTTTGTTCTGTTTGTTTCTCCCTTCCACCGTCCCCCCGCACCTTTTCCCTTCTTCTCCTTCGCCTTTTATTCCTTCCCTCCTCCCTTCTCTCCCCCCCCCCCCCCCCAACAAAAAAAAACCCACCAACACCCCACCACCCACCCCAACCACCCCCCTCCCCAACTGCCCCACGCCGACCCCCGGCTCGCTCCCAGGCGGAGCGGCGGCCCCCGCCTCGGTCCGAAACTTTCAGAGATAAATCCCGGGAAAGTTTGGAGGAAGGTGAGTACGGCGGGCCCGGCCCCGCCGCCCGTCCGCACCGCCGCCGCCCCTCCGCCGGGCGCCCGGCTCCTCTTTTTGGGACACTTTCTAAAAAAAGTTTTCCTCCCCCCCTCCCCCCCTTTCCTTCCTTTCTCTTTCCCCTGTTGCCCCCTTCCTTCCCCGCTCCCGCTCGTGTCTCCCCCGCCATGTTAGCTGCGAAGAGGCAAGATGGAGGGTTGTTTAAGGGCCCACCATACCCGGGTTATCCCTTTATAATGATCCCCGACCTCAGCAGCCCGTATCTGCCCAATGGATCGCTCTCTCCGACGGCGAGAACGGTAAGTGCCTTTTTTTTCCCCCCTCCTCTCCTTTCCTCTCCTCTCCCCCCCTTCCCCCGGCTCCCGCCGCCGCCGCGCTCCCCGGTGCCCCCGCTCGCCCGCCCCGGCCGCCGCCCCCTCCCCCGCGCCGTGCAGCAAACTTTCCAAACTCCGCGGGCCGCGGCGGGAGGGGGTTTGTTTACACTTCGCCATATTTCCTATTTTTTTTTTCCCTTTTTACTTTTTCCTTTTTTTTTTTTTTTAAAAAAAAACTTTCAGTTCTATGGGCAGTTTTCTGGAGCCCTCGTAATCTCCCCTGCGGGGGGGTGGGGAGAAAAAACCCCCAACAACTCCCCCAAACAAAATCCAAGCAACACCTAATCCAGCCACAGAACAAAACTAGAAATAAATGAAAAAAAAAAAAAAATAATTGAGGAGTTGCTTTTTCCCCCCCCGGCTCCCCCCATCACTCCCCTCTCCCCTTCCGTGGGGAGGAGGGGGGGGGGGTTCTCCCGGCCGAGTCTTGGATCCGCTCCTCCAAACTCCTCGTTTTCCATAGTGATCCGTCGCCTCCTGCCCTCCTCCGTGGCGGCTGGGCCGGCTCCCCCTCCCCTTTCCTCCCCCTTAACCCTCTCCTGCCCGCCCCCGGCCTGCGGGAGCGGCGCCTTCACCGTGCCCGGCGCGGGGCGACGGCCCCTCCCGGCCGCGGGCGCCGCGAGTTGTGCCCGGCCTCAGCGCGGCGGCCCGGGGCCGGGGTCCTGTCGGTGCGGCGGCCCCGCCTGCCCGGAGCGCTGCCGGGCCGGGGCTGGGGGCGGCCGGGGGGCCGGGGCCCTCACCGGGGCTGTGCGGCGGCAGGCGGCCCGGCGGCGCGCTCCGTGCGTGCCGGGCGCTGCGGGGGCGCCGCGGGGCAGAGCCGAGCGGGGGGCTGAGGCCGGCGGCGCGGATCGCCGCGCTGAGCTCCGACAACCACCACCAAATAATCTAACAAGTCGAGCAAAATTCCTCCTGGAAGTGTGCTGGCCGAAAAACAGTTTGCTGAAAGCGTCCGGTTTTTTGTTGTTTGTTTTTCTTTTTTTTTTTTTTTTTTGGCTCGTGTGTTTCTGGGCTTTTTGGTTTTGGGTGGGTTTGTAATTTTTTTTATTATTATTTTTATTTTTATTTTTTTTTAGCCCAGGGCTCGGTGGCAGGGGTGTGCTTGGCTGCACGCCTTGTGCCTGGAGATAGAGCAAGTTTTAACCCAGATCCCAGGAAACTTTGGGATCTGCTGGTGGGTTTGCAGTCCCAGCTGTTTTTCCGCTCGTAGTGTCGCGGTGTGAGCAGCTCTGCCATCAGATTTCTCAAGTGTCACCTTTTTACAGACTTTTTAAAAAAATTTTGGGCTAAACCGGCTAAATCCACTGGGAATACAAAACGCTACGTGTTCCTACCAATGGGTTCAGCATTGCTGTTTTGTTTCTGCTGGGTGTTTCTAAATCTGAAGCGTCCCCACCATCACCATGTGTGTTTATACAGTTGGTTTTTTTTTTTTTTTTCCCCTTTCTTCCTTGTGGTAACACGAGATAGCGATTTGCAATAATAGATCTACTGTTTGGTGGATGTTGAAACCGTACTAATGACTGAGGGCTTGGACAACTTCAGTGTATCAGATCTACAAGTGTTTTAAAGCATTAAAATATTAAACATCGGGTCAGTCTTGTTTTCACTTAGTAAAATGTCAGTAGTCCCAGATTAGTAAATGCAGAGTGACAGGGAGGGAGGAAGGAAGGTTTTTTTTTTTTTTTTTTAACTTTGCATATGTTTAGGGCTGCGGTAGGGTTTTATTTTGGTGGCTTGTAAGGCCCCTCTTGCAAGGAGGTGATCCCTGGGACAGTAGCACAGGGGTGACTGCAGTTTGCAATGGTAATGACTGGGAGGGGAATTCAGGGGCTGAATGCATTATATTTTTCCTTTTGAATACAGTCACCCCCATGTATATGGATGACCGGTGATAAATCCCGAGTTCTGCGAGCACCAGGATCCAGATGGCAAAACAATCTTTGTTACTTTGTTGCAAATTGTGGCGCTCAGTAGTGTTTGGGTTTTTTCCCCTTCCTTTTTACCTTAAAAGCATTCCCCCGTTCCAAGTGTGGGTTAATAGGAAGCACACCTCTGCTGCTTTTCTCTTTAAGCGTTTCTCTTACAGCAGCTACAGTTCTTTATTTTTATTTTTTTTTTAATCATTACCTTTATTACAGCTCCTTTTTCCCTTAGCCTGTGAGGATAGGATCCTTCAGCAGTTAGCTTTCCTGGAAGCATTCTTCCTCCCCTTGCTCTCCCCCCAGTTAAAAAAGGCCTCCATAGGAATGTTGGGTTTGTGTGAATTAAAGGTACTGTACGGAAGATGACAGGTTGGTTGATTGTTGGTATGGCAGGTGGCCTGCTCCTGTTATCAGATGGATTCTGAAAGGATATTTCCACACTCAATAGGCAATTTTCTTATTTCCACATCCAGGCTCCAGCAACCCTCTCCTATCTCCTTAACCTCACTTGTTCATGTTCCCTGTGCTTGCTTGTTTGCCTGCCACTTAATTATAGCCAGGAAAAATTAAAGTTGTTTATTTAGGCCTGAGAGCAGAATATTATAAAGATTCAGCGGGATAGCTGTTGTCCGTCACACACTGTCTTTAGGTGGATTCTAGTTCTCTGCTGTACCAGCTTTCAATTCCAGACCAACTAGATCTTTCTGTCTCCTGTTTGGGTGTTTTTGGTTGGTGGGTTTTTTTTGTTTGTTTTGTTTGTTTGGTTTGTTTTGGTTTTTTTTGTTGTGTTTTTTTTTTAATACAGGTTGGAAAGGCATAGATCATTCTGCATAATTTTGAATTTTATTTTTCTTTATGTAGTTTTTTCTGAAGCCATATTTGTTGAGTTTTAGAGCATGCAAGGTAAAGAGGTGATGCAGATATGCAGCAAAATTGCTTTTCCTTTCCTTTTGCTGTTGTAGAATCTTAAAGGTCTGTGGGTGTGGTTTTTTTGTTGTTTGTTTTTTTTTTTCCCCTGGCTTTTTTTCCCCCTTTTTGTTTTATTTGGGTGTGTAGGGGGATTATTGTGTTTTGCAAATGTACCTGTAATTGTCTGTTCAAGAGCAAACTCGTGGGCAGCAATTTCTGCTTTACTGCTTTAGGAATGTGAAGAATTATGAAGTATCATAAAATCTGCGTACGATGAATAATATTATCTCAAGAATAATGCTTTAAATACTGCAGTCTCTTTACGAAGCTCGATAGGAATGATTTTACTTTTAAAAGCCAAAGATGTTTTGCATGCTAATCTTGCTTTTGATAGAATACTGTGGATTGCTTTTAAGCATAGATGTGGACTAAATAGAGGTCTAGCCAAATAGTAATGAAGTAATGCATCTGAGAGTGCCAGATCCATACTAACGCTTGCAGAGGGACTGGGGTAGCTGTCTGTTAGGGATAATAAAGGAGAATGTTTTCCTTTCAGAGTTGGAAAATGAAGAAGATGGTGTATTTAATTTTTACCCTAAATTTAGGTCCTGGTTAATGCTTTCGGTGAGCAAATGGTTGCATTGTGTTTTGAGAAAACCCAGCTGGCAGATATTTTTATTTTTACTAGTGCTTTTGCATCTTCCTTTCCCCTAAATTGTTGCTTGCTGAGTAAGACTGTAGGAATAAGCTTGCCTTTGGCCCTGAAGTTTGGGAGTTGGGAATAGCTGTGGTGGAGAGTAGCCCCCTCACCTAGATTTTGCGTTCAGAAAGAAACTTTTTTCTTTAATTAACTCGAAAAATTGATGTTTTCCTTTATCTACTGAATCAAACAACATAATCCTTCTTGATACAAAAGCTGTAGACCCTGGGGTGTGAAGGGTTAATGGTGGTCCTTTTTTTTTTTTCCCTCCCTCCAATTGTTTTGACAACACTTTTCAAAGTGTGACATTCCAAGCCCTTGCAATACAATGTAATATTACTGTAATTACACAGGTCATTACATTTTAAATAGAGAACAATAAAATGCTTATCGCACTGAAAAAGAACAGGTGTTCTTGCCCTTCTTTGGTATTTATGCTAATTGTTTTTCATCTCCTTCAGAAATATTTATGGCTGGCGTGTTAAGGTTTCAGCCTCGATGTGACAATATTAATTCTTTACTAATCTTTATGGTTGAGGTTTAATGTCTGCAGTATGGATTATAGTATTAACGTCCACCAACTAGTTTAATAATGTAGATACAACTTAATATGTCAGCACTTTGGTACTTTATGACACGTAGCTATTAAGTGGAGAGTGAATTATTTGCTTTTTTTTTAAAAAAAATTTGAATGGACATGCTTTTAATAAAGTTTCTGGACTTGTTTAAAAACAAGCTATTAAATAAGAACTGATGATCCTGTGGCGTAAATCAAATGCAACCTCCATAAAGAAACTTTCCTCATGCTTAATTAGGTAGATTGCTGAATCACTCTGCTATAGCATTAGCATAGCTGGTGTACAATGGCAAACAGACTGTGTTTGTTAACTCATTTTCGGTGAAGAAGCTGATTTATTTTTAATTCTTGCTCTCTCTCTCTTTCTCTATTTTTCTGATAAGATTTCATTCTGGAGCAAATGCTGCACTGCTTAATCAATCAGCTTCTCTTTAGGGGGCTATGAAAATTAGTTAGAGAAAAGTTTCATGTTTCTTGGACCTTGCAAAACAATATAATGCAGTACTGTTAACTTGAGTGTACAGGATAATTGCAGGACTGCACTTCATTAAAAATAATATTTGCTTTGGAAATCGAACAATTTTAATAGGTGCACCAGTGGCTGATCTGTACTGAAAAAAAAAATACAGTAGATGCCTTTCCAGGTTTTTTGAATGCATTCATACATGGACTGATGATGTTGAGTAGGGTGGGTTTTTTTTCCTCCTTCCTCTTCGTTTTTTGTTCAAGCAAATATGTGCTGATTTGTCAGCTGAAGATGGAGGGGGGGGGAGGAGTATGTTGCAGCTTTCATTGGAGCTTGTAAACCAGAATGTAGGTAAAAATGTTTTAAATTTGTCAAGATTTTCATGACTGGGCCCCAAAATCAGATAAAAAATGTGGTGTAGAGAAAAAGGACAGCTGCAGATTTTTTGTGTGGACGTGTGTTTCTGTACCATGACTAAAAACTCTGAGGACCTTTTCCCAGCTGTCTGGGAGTTATGTGGAAGTTGGATTATTGGCAGTTAAGCATGAGACAACCTGGATTTAGCAAATGCTCTCCTACACAGGAAGCAGATGACATTATCCTGGGGGAAGGGAGGAGAGCCTTCTCCAGGCGCAGCTCGGGGGGAGCCGCCTGCTCCCCCCCAGCCTCCCAGCAGCCAAAAATGAGCCAGGGCTGGCGAGGGGCACCTATAAATATAAAAGCGGTGGGGCTGCCAGCTTGGGGTTTGGGGGGAAATCAGACACTGTGCTCCCACATTGGGGCCGTTGTGAGAAGTTTTGCTTTGGGGGCATTTGTGAGGGTTTTTTTTTTTTTTGGTGGTGGGGTAAGTTTAAAGCTCTGTTCCCCGGGCGTCTCCTCAGTACTGCGTCCTGGCAAATATGTAAGTAAGCCTTAAAACTTTGACTTCTAATTGGGCACATTTGTGAAGGAAATGGTTAATTTTACAACCAAAGGCAAACTTGCACCTCGACAGGTCTGCTGAAAGAAATGTGCCACAGTCGTTTGCTGGCAAGCACCGCAGGGTCATAAATCCATGGGGTTTATTTACAGCCTATAACACTTATGAATGTTAAGATATTTGACGCCACGCTGGCCTTATAATATCCAAGGTCCACAGACACTGGCAGTGGGTCAAATTTCTTTCACTAATTATAAGCAATGAGAGATGGAGTGTGGTGCTGGGGGTGTGTGGGGGAGATATGGAAATCCTCTCTCTCCCCACCCAAAAGCAAAGAATATTTCTGCTCCTCCTCTCAACTGCTGGTTTATGTTTGTGCCTTTTGGTTTTGGGGGTTTTTTTTTGTGTGGTTTTTTTTTTTTTTTTAAAGTAGGCTCCGAAGTTTATAATTAACACTTGCAGTGCTGTAAAGGCTGGGCTGCGGATGACGAAGCCAGGGTGAAGGAGGGAAGAAGTTTAGCCCAGCTCATATGCTTTATAGAGGTCTCAGTGATATTGTGCAGTATTTCCTAGATACCGACACAAGCAAACATTTAAAGACAGATGACACCTGGAAACGTCCTTTAATTTTCTCACATACCACTGAGCTGGGAGGAAAAAAAAATTGCATCAGATTTTATGCAAAAGGTGGATGCTTGGAAATACATGTATCAGACTGGTTCGTGCGTGTAAAACGGGGCCTCTTAAAAAGAGGCAAAAGCCCACCTTAAGGGAGAACGTGTGCTGAATTAACTAAGGTGTTGGGGTTCAAGGCAGTTTTTAGGGGAGAAGCCCTGTGTCCTGCTGGAAAGGGTCAATCTGGGATGGATGTGTAGGTCAGTGTGGAGGGGTGAGGGGAACCAGGGGGACGTGCCAAGGGTGAAGTCTGGGGGGAGGGGGGTAACCGGGGGTGGGGTGGGGGGGGCACACAGCAAGAGCAGAGGCTGCTGGAGAGTAACTGGAGGACAAAGGAGGGATGTTGGAGTTCGAGGAGGAAAAATCCTAGAAACTTGGGGGGTGGGGGGGTGGGGGGACTGCTGGTATTTGAAAGGATGGTTGGAGGGGAAGCTTGGGATCTGGAGATTGACTCTTAAGTGTCAGGAAAGTCTGGGGCCTAAGGAGAAACAGTGCTTTACTCAGCAAAGCTCGTTATTCTCGGCTCACTCCCCATTAAACATGCTTTCCTAGAGTGGACAGTCAGATTGGAAGTGCTGCTGTCCTGTCTATGTTGTGTGTGTGTATGTTTTAACAAGATAATGCGATTACTCAAGTATGCCTAGGTATTACTTTTAGCTTTAATTTCTCCAGCAGCTGATTTCAGGTTCCCTGTAGGTTACTGTTGTGTGTGGAGACTAACTTAAGAAAAAGGCAGGGTTATGTGTGTGGTGGAAAGCTGCGCTCCTTTGCCCATATGTTTTTCTTCTAAGAGTCATGTAAAACCCGACTTAAAAAAAAGGGAAAAAAAAAAAAAAAGAAAGAGGTGGCTGTCAATTTGGCCCTTCCACAAATAGCTGTACAGTTTTGTTGAAGGTTTTATGCATTTCCCTAATCAATGGAGCACTGTGACTTATTAGCCCGCAGGGACAGATCCGAATCCCCCAGCACCGCGCTGCAAAGCTGGTGTGGTATTGTACCTTTTTAACAGGTTATCAACAAGGATGTTCCTCTGGTTCCCAAGACTCTTCCCACCCCCTCCAGCATCTCCCCCCTCCAATTCTTTCCGGCAAAATCTGTTCAGTCTCGCGCCTTTGTTTTAGGTTGGCTAAACCCTCGACCCTTATTCTGCGTGGGGTCACGCTCAGGCAACTGGGCAGTGCTGAATGAGTTAAGTCGCTGGCTGAAGTTTGGCTTCATGCAACTAAATTTGAGGCCTGGTAGGCATTAGCAGGGCACAGCACATTTACAGAGCTTAATTAGTACGCGCTGTAATTGTTCATGGTCTGCCAGAAGGAGTAATGTTCAGGAAAAGTGGAGTCGTTCTTCTGCAGTCTTCAGTTTTAAAACGATAAATCACTTGCATATTTGTGCAGTGATTCAAATGGAGCTGAGACCTCTCCATCTCAACATGTGGTAAATTGTAAAGTCAATGAATTGCAGATGTAGGGTACAGCAGATTCTCTAAGAAAATGCAGAATGAATGGGGAAGGGTGATGCTATAAATATGTACTGAGAAGATAACTGGGTTTCTGCTTGCTGTGCCAATTATGATGTACTAAAGATATTAGCAATTTTGTTTTAATGTATTTATTTTGAATTTCTTTAAACTAAATATAGGGGTACCATGTTACTTCACTTGGTGAGGTTTTTATTAATGCTCTAGAACAATGGGTTTCATATGGAAATGTGCGTGATAGCCACATTAACACAAATTAATTCATCATGGGCAATGCTGTAGCTGTTCCTAGAGGAGCTTATAACGATGGGACACTTTAAAGTGTGGCTGCAGCAACTTATAAGAAGTGTTATGATAGTGGGTGCCTTTATATTCTCATTGGGGTAAATGCTGGGAATATTATATACCTCGCCATAGCATTTTGTATCTCCCTGTAATTCCTTCCAACTCCAAAGAGACTTTTTGGGTGCATTAATCCGACAGCCTAGAGCCTATTTTAAAAAAGCAAAACACAAACAAAACTACACTATACAGACTGACATCGTAAATACCGTGTATTGTTTTTTTTTGAATGCGGAGAATGTGTGTCACTCTTACTGCTGTGAAATCTTGTCTTCCTTGGGCTTGGTCCAAGATCCATTGAAGTCAGTGGAAAAAAGGCTTCTATTAATAATGAAGGGCTTTGGATCAGGCCCCGTGTGTCTTGAACTAACGGCCAACTTCTTCAAAAGTGGATAAAGGTATTGAAAAAGCCAAACTCAACTAAATGTCATATTGATATATTGCTGGTTCTGTGGTGTCGTTCACTCTTGGGGAAAAAAAAAAAAGTTATGTTTCCAGTGGTATGCTCTTAAACGAGCCCCTGCTTCTGCAGTGTCTGACTTTCCCAGAGAAGTGCGGAGCATCCTGGCAGAATCAGGATTTGATCTGAGGCTGTGTTGCATGTCAATACTGCTTTTCTAATATGAGTAGGTGGATTTGTATGGAAGTTGTAAAAGTTAATGATTGTTCTCTGACTCATACGCTGCTGGTTTCAGCAAAGAAGAAATGATGACAGTAAAATGATAGAAATTACAGGAGACAAGTAGGCTTTGGTGAGCGGAGAATGGATTTGTGTTGTTTGAAATGTTTTTGCTGCTTGCTGAAGGAAGTGCAAGGAGGGAGAAGATGGGAGCGCAGCTTCTTTTGGGGGTCAGATATTTTGTGTACCAAACTTCTGCAGGTATTTGGCCAGGAAGGGAGGCTGAATTCAGGAGGGACTCTGTGGTGTTAAAGGTCTCATAACCGTTTTGTTAGTCCTACCGATACAGTTAGTCCTGCCTAACTGTTTCCCCCTCTTGGCAGAACAGGTTTTAATGCCCTAGGCTCTGTGGGAAGTACAATTGCATGCCTCATGGCTACCAAGTAGGAATATATAATTGAGCTCGACTAGTATTATCTCACAGCTTTGTAGGGCTCTCCAGACCGGTCCTGTGGTGTGAAAGATGCTGTATACAACACAATCGGTCTCTGGTTTTTAATTCATTAGTAATGTTGATGCAGCTGAGACACCAGAAAAATCCAAAAGGATGTGGGAAATAATAGTTAGAAAATGCCAAACTGAAAATAGTGCAAAGGGACTTTCTGGGGAATATGAAAGATTCTTGGATGTTGATACAATAGAAACAAATCATCCTATTTTAGGAAAGGGAAAAATAGAGCAAGAAAAGGTGGGGGTGTACCTCTCTGAGTACATCCAGACTCTCACTGGAGTCAATGATTCCTTAAATAATCTGGAAAAAAACTGAGGCTATAGGCTGTTCTATTCTAGAGACAAGCCACTACATTGATTTCTGTTTTTAACTGATGCAAATATTTAATAAAGGTTCTCTTGGAACTGCTTTAAACCCTAGCCTGAATAATTTTAACTTGGTTAAACCAGTGAACTGGTTTGGGAGCATACACGGTAAGAGGTTTACATTGGTTTAATTAGGTTTAAGAGATTTATAAAACCAGGGCCGCTATGACATAGACAAGGTCTAGAAGATGGCATATAGATGCTGCATTGATCTACACCCAGGCTGAACAGACTGCTATTGAAATTACGCTATTATGAATGTTTGCCAATAATAAAGAATCCAGGGGAAGGTATGACCTTGAACAAACACATCAGAAGAATAAGATGGCAATCAGTGTTTCTGCCTTTGTTTTCTCTGGGACATTGGCAAAAAGGTTTTCTCCCTTTCGAAGGAGTTACAGATTATAGCTGTCTGTCTGGAAGTCAAGTTTTTGAGATTTTTAATGTTATTAACCAAATGTCTCAGTTTACTTCAATCCCTGTTACGTTCTCTTATGGACTTTTTCTTAATGCTTAAACTACACCATAAAATATAGCTTAAAACATGCCTATGTCAGTGTAAAAAAAAAAAAAAAAAGTTACTTTACAGGAGCTAGTCACAAACATAACTACTGTACCAGTCACAAAGCTGCTGCGTAAAGAATATCCACAGAGCTTATTTTATCTGGATAGCAGCTAAATATCTTTACAATCCCCAGGGTTATTAAAGGCCAAATGCCTGGTACACGTATAGTTTATTTTCCATTGAAACCTGTTGCTCAACTACAGTACTTGAAAGTACTTTGTTTTTAATGTCATAAATATGAAATTAAATGTCATAAATATGAAATTAAATGTCATAAATATGAAATTAAATGTCATAAATATGAAATTAAAAAGTGAAAACTAGAACCTGGGTGTAGCTGGGTGGTTGTAAACACGAATTGTGTCGCTGTGCTGCTGGTGTGTCGAATGTGGGGATCCGACTGGTTACGTGGGCACATCTGTGTACATGCATGCGATGTATATTATTTGTGAACGTACACTCGGTTATCAGGTGTCTATTCAATTTTAATTGACAATATGAGATTCCTGTGGTTACTCTGTGCACAGATTGCCTTGGGGCTCTACAGGGTTTGTGGGAAGAAAAGCCTTGACAAGTTTCCATTAAGCCCTGAATCAGGCAATTGGAAAAGAGGAGAATGAAAGGAGCTGAAAAGAGGGACAACTTGTTAGTGTTGCATTCTGCGCTTGCAACGAGAAACCTCTTTTAGACAAGAGTGGTTCTCAGGCCAAGAATTTCAAACTCGCGGAGAAACCTGTCCAGAACACAAAAGTTGTTTGAACGGGGTGCAGAATTGTCACAGTAATTAGAGCAATCTCCGTTTACTGAGTGGCAGCCTTTATAAAGGACAGGGGATAAAGGGTTCAAATTCATCTTTCTCTCTCTGATTCACTTCTGATGAACTGCCTCTGTGTATGTATGTGTATATGAAGGAGTGTGTGTGTGTGGCCATGTTTTCAGCTACTCATCATTCGATTGCCCTTGTTTTAAAAGTAGAAGGACTTGGGTTTCTTCTTCCTGCCTTGAATGGCATTTTCAGGCGTTTTTCTTTTATTTATTTGGTTTTTTGTTGGTGCTCTGATTTGATATACAGACATAAGAGTATGCTTTGGGAAATGTGCTTGTGCTCTGCTGGAAGGGGAACCCCAAATATTTCTCAGTCAGTTTCTTCTCTTATTTGATCCCACATCTTTGACTCTTAGGAGCAGTCCCATTATTTTTAATAGGATTACTTGTGGAAGCAAGAAAAGTGAATGAATAAGGCTTGGACCCTTAAAGTTTATCCTCTTGCCACTGCAAGGTCTGTCCAGAACTACGCAATCAGCTGAAGTTTTTCCATTGCTCTTATTAGGAGAAGGATCAAGCCTGCAGATTACATGAGGCTGAGCCTTGTAAACAAGCCAAATAAAACTATAAAAATCAGAGTTGTTACTGTGTGTGATGCAGGAGCGTCTGGAGACCTTGGTCTGGGATCCTTTTGGTCAGACCCTGCACAGAGAAAAATGGGAGTGAATAAGCGGGCGAGCAGTGTGGGTGTTCTTGCTCAAGGAAGAAAATGTGACTGCTAAATTTCTTGTACGCCTTTACTTTTAAAGAAAAGAAAATATTAAGCTCCTTGGTTTTCTTCAGTAATCATCCTGGGTGCAATGTTGGTGATTTTGGTGTCCATTTACTTAGCTGTTCAGGCTTTGTGATTACCTTTTATTTATTCTCCCTGAAGTAATGTAGGGTCTCTGCTTTGTAAACGCTTGGAGGTAGCGACCTTGGCCAATTTACTTAATCATTTAGTCAGTGTTGTGTTTCTTCCCTTCGTTCACCACTACATGTGAATGCGGGGTAGGGGGCAGGAGGAGAGAGCGAGAAGAGCCCTTTGGGCTGATGTCTTTGCCCTGTCTTGTGTTTCTCTGTATCATGTTGCCTTCAAGGCCTGTGGCACGGCTGCTTAGATGTTTTGTTGGGACCCTGTTTTGTTGGGACCCTGTGAGTGTTGTATGCTGCATTCATCCTCCTTTCTTCTCTCCTGGAGACCTGGGATCAGCCAGCATCTGCACTGGGTTCCTAAGATACAAACCAGAGGAAAAAGGAAGGTCTTGCTGCTGATTACGGAAATATTGTTAAAGCTAATAAATACTCATGGCTGTGAAAGTTGTAGCTCAGAAGTCATGTGCAGTTTTTGTGCAGATTTTTTTTTTCTTCTTTTTTTCCCTCCACCTCCACCCCCCTCAGTTATTTTCCACTGGATGATGGCGATGAAGAATTTGGCTAGATCTGTTTATGTTTGAGCAAAAAAACATCTAGTTTTTTCACAGAGTTGGCCCCTAGCATGAAAAAGCTGTGGAAAAATTGCTTGTCTTGGAGGTTGCCTTGCAAAAATGCTTGTTGATGTTCAGCAAAGCGCACTTCTGTATGCAGTTCCTCAGAGCATGCAGTCCCCTGGTTTGCTTGCCTCGTCTGCAAGCGTGGTGCGTGAATACGGGAGGGGTTTTCTCAACATGTAGAAGTCGTATTGTAGGCACAAGGAGGAGTTGGGGGACAACGATTTTCCTGGCAGTATAGCTTGAATTGCTTATTCAGTGTTGGAGCATAGAGTCGGGTCTTTGTGTTGGACAGTGTCATGGTCAGGTTGAACAATGTCTCTATTTTTAGATGATGCTATTTTGTCTCAACCATTGATGGTTTGCAGACCAGTCATGTTGTCTGCCATCCTGAAAGAGTACCCAGTGCGGTACTAATTGTACCAGGACTAATTGTTGATGAGAATGTACTTGTTGCAAATTATGGACCTCTCTTGAACATGGCTTTCTCAGTCCTATCCCTTGTGCATTATTTTCTCAGCTGATAATTAATTTCTCAGTTTGGTAATTTGTCAGTAACTGGCATCTCTTCAGTAATGAATGCTCTGTAGTAATTCTCCATCACTAAGGAGTAATTGCTGGCCCTATAAAGTCACTGGTCTCTTTCATTTTCCAGCCAGACAACCTTTCCTGTTATAATGTTATGACCAAGTTATCCATTGCAACAAAGCCTAACTACATCTACAGTCAATGTCCTGGCCATGGCTTGCTACACAGAGAGATATAGAGAAAGAGGGTGGAAGCTGATTTTAAGTTGTGGTCACAAGCAGGAGCTCATGACAGCAGCAGAAAGCTTTTATTTGATTTTACAGCTATGTAAAGTCTAGCTCAGCCTAGAAGAGCAGCTGTTGAGTTTAGTTGAGGCAGTGATGCAAAGTAGCCAATGTCTTCTCGTTGTGTGGCATGTCCTCATGCCTGCTTTTTCTGCCTGGCCTCTTTTTGCTTTTCTGCTTCCCACTGGGGTTGTTTCTTAATGCAGTGGTAAGCGGTTTGGAGGGGCTTCCCTTCCTGGGAGCTGGTGGTGCAAATACAGCTCCTGTCCTGCATGTATGTCAAGCCCACCTCCACGTAAACTGCCTCAAGAACTGTCTTCAGCCCAGCTGGGTCTGTGCATTTGGACATGTGAGGTTGTGGCCGAAATTTGTGATGTCAAGGGGGAGCTTACAAAGTTTCATTTGGAAACAAAATACTTTGTGAAGCAGGAAGGAGGCTAAACAGAATACTGGAAAGGTGGTGCAAATTCAAAGCAAAAGTTTTTCATGTACACTCCTTGCTGTTGCTGTGGTTTGTGGATCAAAGTAGAAAACTGGCAGTTTTTGGAAATCTTGCGAGTTGCCTGTCAGCATCTGCACATGCCTAAATACCTTTTAAATTTGTTTTTGTTTTTCCTGCTCCTTGAACACATTAGCTAATGCCATAAGGAGTGAGCTGAATTCTGGCTCTTTTCTTCCCCACCCCCCCTGCTGTTGGAATTGTTTGTTAAATTCCAATTATGGGGCTTGTTCAACACCTGTACAAACCCACAGCCATTGTTAAGGGAATAACTTGAGGACAATGGGGTTAACGCAGGTGTACACAAGTGCAGAATTTGGATTGCAAAGTCTCTGTATTACTCTGTGTGCATAAGAAAGAGAAAGCAAGAATTCAGCTTAATTTTTAGATCCCAGATATAATTTGTAGGACAGGCATTTGGAAGAAGGGTAAGTGGGGAGGAGAAGAAATGTCTGAACATGTTCAGACATGGCGCTGAACACACATGAAATGGAAAGTTAAAAGGAAATAAACACTACACTCCTCTTTCCTCCCTACCTCACCCTCATACCACTTTCATGGAGTCACTTTTCAAGGTATAGCTGCACGAAGCTGGTTGGTAACAATCTTGCACACTGATTGCCTTCAGAGTGATCACAGCTAAACCTGAATGTTTGCATGGAACTGAGGTACGGGGACACTGTGCTGGTTTGTGGTGCTAGTGATGACCAACCCCCGCTGCACCCTGATACAATCAATAAGTTGCATTAGATGTATGTTCATGTGGGTACGCTGTTTGGTAGGAGAAAAAACAAGGGAGTTTGGCTGTTTGACACTCCAGTTTTCTTTTCTGTGAAGCTGAACATGTGTGTAGGCTCCAAAGGTCACCTACAGTCTCACGTCTCCAGGGTGACCCTCTTAAGATGGTAAGAACATCAATAAAAGCCAAGAGGATGAGGTCTTAGAGTCTGTTAAGGCATCTCCTTCTGGTATTCTGTTACATTGATTCAGAGACTTAAAGTTTGGTGTAACTGCATGAATATCTAGCAATGGGTCATCTTCCTTTGGGTTAATTCCAGTAAAGGTTAAAAGAGCGAGGTTTGTGCAGAATGAAAGCCAAGTTCCACATCCCTGCTGTCACAAGCGGTTGCAAATGGAGATTGGTTTCCTTTGCAGTTTCATCTTTCTTTGGTTCCTTTTCTACTCATGGCAGTTCCTCTAGGCAAGGATCAAACTTTCTCTATTATCTTAAGTACTCCGTGCATTTGGGGTCCAACAAACCAATAAGTAGGAATGATTATTAGTAGTTAGATAAATGTTCAGATCAGTTTATCCTCTTGGTGATTCACCTGTTAGAACTAATCTTGACTGCTACAAATAGGTTTGGTATTTGGCATTTCAGTTTATGTAGGAGGGGAGAAAACGGCCCTTGCCTGTGAAATGGGTCAGAAGTTACTTGCTGTTCTTTTTCAATGAGCAGTAACTCAGCTGAGTAGCATGGCAGGAGTCTCAGGTATGGAACTGTTTGATCGAGAGGAATTGGTAGTTCCCTGTCTTGTTTATGCACCAACATAACTGTGTGTGCACAGGAGCTCAGAGGAAGATCAGTTACTTTCCAAATACTGTCAGGCAACCTGGCTTATACTGGAGAAACAATCGAGTTCTTTTAATAAAGGTTAATTTGAAGTTATGGAAAGAAATGTTTCTCACTGATTTGAAGCTGTTGGGAAGGTGGCTAAAAATAGTCTTTCAATGAGGTGTCACAGTGTGGTCCACTGGAGATAGGTGGTGGTCTCTTCGGTAGGTAGTGTGACCTTCTCCTGCCAAAGGGTGTACTTGCACTAAGATAATGAGTAGTGATGTGTCCTAAAACTTTAAGTAGATTAACCTCTACATTGCAAACTGTTGAGGTGATCTTATTTCTTTCTGGCAGGTGATGTAGGTTAGTGGTTCTTTGGTGGTTCTTTGCAGTTGGTGAATTTTGCTGAAACAGATGAAACTTTATGGGTGAAAGATGTAATTTCCTCCTTCTACTTGGATAATAATTTTTAAAAGGTAATTTTTTTTTTTAAATGAGTGTTTACACACTGAACTAATGGAAGATGAGAATGGTGTTGATATGGTTTTCCTCACAGTATTTACTAATATAGCTTGCATTAGTTTCTGTTGTTTGCACCTGTTTCTATTGTTTTGTTATTTTGTTAGTAACATTATGTACCTGCCTTAGAAATTTGTGTTGTTCAGTCTGTTCTATGCTATGTACAGTTACTACAGCATACCTTGTGTTTAGTTTGTTGAATAGCAGCTATGTGGGGTAGATCATCTTGGAGTTCACTGGAGGCCCCTTTTGTGCAACTAAATAACTCCTTTCTGCTAAGGTAGCAAGGTTAGTTTCTTTACTGGGTGCTTAAACAGGCAAGGTGGGCATTGCCTGGCATCTTGCTCTCCCTGATCCCGACGAAGACCCAGGTCCAGTATTAGCTGATTCTAACTCGCATACAGGGTCGAAACCAGGGGAATGATCCTACTGTGCTCAAAGTGATGTCCTATTAGATAACGAAGCCAGAGGAGCTGTTAACATCTGGTGTGGTTCAAATGCTTTTACAACTTGAAGGGGCATTGCCCACCCAAACTGAGTCCTAGACTTTAGATTTCATTTACAGTTCTGTGCCTGCAAAACCTGGCAAACAGAATGGTTCATCCAAGAATTGCAGCAGGATTACTGGGTTTTAATCAAATAAGCCCATCGGTGTAGTCATAGGTACCAAAATCTTGGAGCAGTTAAAAATGGCAGAGGAACTACATCTGAATTAAAATGACTGGTTTTGGATGGCTTAACAGCTACAAATTTATAAAGGTATAATTAGCTGCTCTTCAGGGTAACAGTTCATTTTTCACATAAAGCTCTCTTTAAAAGCTTCAGTAAATGTTTGCAGCTTTTATACAGGCAGCACTGCAAAACAGTGTTGTAAGCCTTGAAAACAATTAAATAGATCTGGCTATGAACCAGGGGTTTGGTGCAGAAATCTGGAAGTGATTGATAGCAAAAATATTAATATCTGGTGTGTGTGTATATATATACACACACAAACAATAATAATATATATAAACATCTAGAATCTATGTAACACCAATATCAATATAATATCTATTAATATAATACCTATAATATATACTTATATGTGTGTCTACATATATTAAGTATGTACGTGTGTGTGTATATGTAAGATTATTTTTTTTTCTGCAACTTTGAGGTCATGACATTTGAGAATTGAGTGTCTGATTATTTTCTTATAATTTAGGAGTATCTTATTTAGAGGAGGGCCTGTCTGTCTGTCTGTGAGAACAGCACTGCCGTTGGGTGCTCTGCTCAGTGGTCACCCTTGGTGTGAACCTGCTGTGTGGCTTCCTCCAAGTCACCTGGTATTAGGCCATTTAAAGACAGGACTTGCAGCATTGCTTGGTGATCTAAAGCCATGGGCATGTCTCGATGGCCAGGTAGTGTTGTTCTCCTGGCTCACGGTTGTGAAGGCAGATGCTTGTGTGGGAGAACGGAGATGTTTCTTACGTGAGCAGAGATAAGTCCCTTGCGTATGAGTTTTCTGAATTCATGGTGAGCTGAACTGTGCTCCTCCAGAGCCCTCCTTCAACTGCAGAGTTACCATCAAGATGTGATCCACTGACAGCTGGAATTCTGAAAGTAGTGGTTGAGCTTCTTCTGAGACTTATCGTGCACAGAGGCAGGTAAACTGTGGTTTGGTGTTGGCTGGTGGGACAACAAAACTTGGTGATGACATGGCTGTGGGACTGCCTGTGTGGTACCCGCGTGTGCTCTGTCCGCAGGTATACTGTGTGCTCATGATGGTTCACTGTGGTTCATGGTACAGCGGGGTGGTCCATGCTGGGAAAAACCTGCTGGAGGCTCAGGTATATTCTTTGATGTTATTCCTTGAACAAACCGGGGCCTTTAAGCCAAACTGCTTGTGCCAGTGGCTGTGTCCTGCTCTGAGGGAGAGCTCACACCCGGGAAGGGTCACCACAGCCCTGGGCAAGTGGGCTGCTCCGAGGGCCAAGTTTCAAGCTCAAGTCACGGTGTAGCTACAGCCCTTTGTGAAAGATCCTGATGAGAGTTTGGGCCCATGATATTTAAATATGCCTGTGGTAATATAATCAGCTGCCACCCACTACTCAGCTTCTAAGCTGATCCTAAAATAACCTTTGGTAGCATGACACATACGAAGCTTCCCTCCCCTCCTGTTTAATCTCCTGTACACAGCCCCAGTGTAATGTTTATATGGCAGTCATAAGGAAGGCTCTGTAGGTGTATCCCGGCCTTTTATGAGAGCATGACACGACCTCAGTTTCTACATTTATCTCCCTGCTCCTTGACGTTCTCATCTCTGCCATGCTTTCAGTTTTGAAATGAAGAAAAGTGGTGTGGGGCGGCTCTGTCTTGTCGCTGGGGTGTGAGCTTCCACTTTCCCAGCTCACTGAGTGCTCAGTGTCCTTTGTGAGGGCACATGGTTTGGACTTCCCCTCTTGTCCCTCCCTTCCCCTATGGATCTTTCACAAGAATAACAAACCATGAATGGATGTTAATGGCTCCGTGCATAGATAGATACGTATACATATATATAGAGCTGTCTGGTTGCTGCGAAGATTTTATTGGTGTAAATTTGGAATATTTACAAGTGGCAAATTCACTGGTGACATTATGCAGACCAGACTAAATGAGCTCTGAAGGGCATTTATAACACCTTCAGACAACCAGCCTTTTTGTTTACAGCAAAGGGGTTTATAAACATCTGTCTGTGTGCATGCGTATATAGATACATTTAAAATGTAGGTATGTATCTATGCCTTTTTTTCTCTGTGAGAAGTACAGAAGTAGCATTAATATTTATTCTGCTGGTTGTCCATAAACCTGCAATTCTGGAACAATAGGGAAGCTGTTGTGTGAGTGCAGTATGGGGATGCCTGTAATTAAGGCCACTTTTTTAAAGTGACATCCCTAGGTGGTCATTTAGGCACCCCTGCAGCTCCTGGGAGGCTGCAGGTAGCGATGGGGTTCTCGGGTTCTCTGCCAGGGTTTGCCAGGCGGTTTCCCCAGCTGAGTGGTGGAATGCAGCTTCTTGGGCCAACCCCACATGCTCACAGAGGGCATGCAAGCAATGTAACTTAAAATCCTTGATTTTCTTTGGCCAACAGCTTGAGGGGGAAGAGGAGAAGGGGAGGAGGGTGGAAGGATGGAGAGCGAGAAAATGCCCTTTTGTAGTAGATAAAAACAAAACAATATCCAAGAAACACTGGTGGTTTGAAAGCTGTTTGGAGGGTTTGTATGTTAGAAGTAGTCCCAGCTGAGCGACATTGCTGAGCAGAGTTCAAGCAAGGAGGCCAAAGGTGCAGCATAAATATAGTTTGTCAGAGTGTTGCTGAAATAAATGAACATTATTCCATGGGATAATCATAACTACGTATATGGCATAAATACAGCCATTGAATGGTGCCACAAAATACTTAATGGCTTGTAGTCATTGTACCTTTTGTCCTGGAAGGAAAGGGGTGTGATCCTGTTCCCATTACAGTCAGTGAGCCTTGCTATTGATCTGTGGGATGCTGTGAGTGCAGAGAGTGGGGCTGGACGGTCTGGAGTAACGGTGGGGGGAATAAGTCATTGAGGGACTATTCTGTTTGTTTAGCTTTGATGCAGCGTAGCACTTGGTGCTCACGTGCTTTGTTGTTTTGTTTCTTGTTTTAAATCTATTGTCTTAATTCCAAATGAATGTTTAACAAGGCTGTGCCTAGTAATTTTACAAGTAGCATTAGGAATTCATTCGTGGTGTAAAAGCATTTTGCACAAGAGCTGAACTGCTCAGAGAGGTTGAGAGAAGGTACAGCCGCCTGTCCAAGAGGACACCTCGCTTGGCAGAGGGATGACATTCCTTGTCTGTAGTCTGACTTTTTAATGTATTTTTATTGGCTAATCAATGTACAATAGGAATCCACTCCCTGGTCAACTTAAGCACCACTTAATTGAGAAATAAATGATAAACCCGTTATGCTTTGCTAGTAGAGAACATTTCAGGGTGATTATGGATGCTCTGCTAAATTTTTTGGCATCCCTTGAGTGAGACTAAATCCTTTCCCTCAGGGCAACTCCACAAGCTTGGGTCACATCCTGGCCTTAATGAAGCCAATGGGAGTTTTCTATGGAGATTTTTTTTTTTTTTTTAGTATCATTATTATTTTAAAGAGGGCTAATGTATACCACCCTTTGTCTCTAATGTTCTGCTTTTCCCTGAAAGTAGGACCTACTTTTACCGCTGTGTCTGTTTGATCAGCTCTTGGCCAAGGCTCTTTGCACAGGGATATGGATGCTCTCCATGTCTGAGTTGAGTCCCTCTGCACTGGAAGGCTGGTTTCTTGGGGACTTTGCCAGAGGACAGCAGTACCAGCAAACCTTCAAAGCTGTGATGGCCCTTCTGCTGGTCCAGTGCCCTCTGTTTTTTCCAAGCAGACTGACCTCAGCTGCGCTCCCATCACTGGCTGCCTGAGCTCACCCGCCACGGGAGAGCGGTTCCAGCGCAGCAATCCACACGGCTCTGCGACACCGCTCTGACTGCTTGGAAAAGCTGGATTTTTTTCAGATCCGGCCTCTTGCCAGCATGGTGCATGCCCTTCAATAGCCAGTAGAGTTAGCAGTCACAGTGGATATCCATGAGCCCGTTAATGAGGAGCTGGACGAGGGAGCGCTGCGTCAGGCAGGAGCAGGGCAAGCTTTGTTTAATCGGCTTCTCAAGTCCAGTCTCTAGCTATGACAACTGATTTGCAACAGAAGCCATCAGGGCAAGCTGGGATACAAAAGCCTGAGGATGTATTATTCTGCTTGGCTTTGAGGCTTTGCACTGGCTGCTAGTGATAGCTGAGACTTATTAAATTAAAGAAAAAAAAAATCCACTTATTAGGTGCTCCGCTCAGTTCCTGCTCGCTGCGTAGGCTTTTGGCTGTGCGTTGCCCAGTGCTGAGTCCACGGGGCCGGCAGCACCGACCTCCTTTTATGCCAGGCCGTCAACCTGACACCTGTGCTCCATGGCTGGAGCAGAGCCTGCTTGGTGATGGAGTAGGAAGTCTCCTCTTTTGAGGGATTATGACCCGGGAAAGGTCTCCCTCTCCCTGTTTTGGAAGACAGAATAGATCTAAAGTTTTGAGAAACTTTCCAGTTGTCTTCATAATTTCTTGGATGCCTGGTGATGCTTCCTGGTACTATTTGAGCTTGCCTGTGTGGGACTTGTGGTTCCCGTTTGGTTTTACAGCTATTCTGATGATTAGGGGGTTGTGTTGCTCTTATTTCAGCTCTGCTCAGCCCTGTGGAAGGGGAACAGACTGCATGCAATTTATAAATACGTATTTATTATTTTGAGTGATGACTGAGAGAGACGGTATTTCCTGGCTGTGAATGAGTAGCTGGAAGAGTTGGAATCTGCTGGCTCTGGGGTGCCAGGCGATGCCCAAACCTAGAAGTCATTATTCCTTTTTTCCTGATGTGACCCCTGCCCTTCTCTCACGTGCAAACCTGTGCCTTGTTCCCCTGCCAGCTTGACAAAAATAAACACACTGTTACGATCTCGCTCCCCCCCTCCCCAGCCGCCATGCAATTAAGTGGCTGGTTTGCACAAGGGCACAAGTAGCTCCTGTTGCCTCGTTGCAGATACGGGTGATAAGGGTCTGGCCTGGGGACATTGCCCCATACCCACAGCCTTCAGTGGGACAGGAGTTAACGGTTGCAAAACTGGGTCCTGATTCTTGCCACAGCCTTGTCTGCTGCTACCTCTTCCCTGGCCAGCCCGCTTGGGTCAAGCACTGGGAGTGTGGCAGAGATGCTGTGTTCTCTTTCTACCCATTAATCTGCTGAATATGAGGCATCAGGATTTCTTTCTTCAGAACTTGACAGGCACAAATCACCAGATGATGGGTTTGTGTGGGAACTGATGTCTTTGAGTAGTTTTAGAGGTTTTGATTGGGTGCTCCTGAGATGTTGGGAAGCCCTCCAAGGGAATGACCTGTGGGATTGATGCCAACTGTACTTTGCGAAGTGACCTGAGACACTTGGAGCCGTTCCCAGTGTTCAGAATTATACTGAAATACCAGCATGATGAAAAAACAAATGTAGAATTGCTAAATGTATGTTGTCCAAAGATTGTGCGAGCTGTCGTAACTCTGCTTCAAAAAAAACCAACCAACAAAACCCCCCCAGTGGCCCTCTCATGACTTATTTCAGCTGAGCATCAGGCCGTGATGAGTCTGATTTGTCTCCATATATAAATCATGCAGCAGAATAAGAAAAAAAGATGAAAGTGAAAATAGTACTTGTAACTTTTTGGTGGGAGGGCACACAAAAGGCAGTGATGGTATTAGAACAGAAAATGTGAACCAGAGGTAGCACACAGAATACTGTAATTTTTTTTCAGGGTACTGATTTGTATCTTATTTAAATTTAGTGTAGAGAAACAGAATTATGTGTTCCAGTAAGGTTTTAGTGAACCTGCTTTCTATCTGTGCAGAATTTCCCCTTGCCACGTCCAGAAGGAGAATATTTTATATATCATTACTTTAACTACTTTTTGATCTGAACTTAATCATCTTCTTTACAATGTTTAGGTTAAAGAGGTTTTTATGGTGTTCTTGTATTGGCTTTGAAAATCTTTAGTCACTGATATCTTTGTTGCTCATTAAGTATGTTTTAATTTTTAAACCAAGACTTCTATCTAAATGTTGATTTCTTTTGGTGGAGATCTTTTTCTAATTATGAAAAGACTTCCTACATTTTCAGCCAGCTAGCTGGATTTTTCAGTTAAAGGATGTACAGCAACTAGCATTGTATGTTAGTATATAATTTGAGACAAAACGATAGTGTGGAAAATCTGTTAGAAGGGGATTTTTCTTTCTCTTCCTTTAAAACAGAGTAAGAGGAAAACTAGCCAAGGGATTGATCTCATTCATAGTTAATAGTATAGACAGTGATGTATGTGGCTGTTTGAATCTCTCCCAGCTAACCCTATAATTGTGAATGGACCTGAAAAACATGAATGTGAAATTAGGTTTACTTGGCCCTAAGAAAATGTTAATTTTTATTATCTGAAGCAATTTTTCTTGAACAGATTTGGAGAGGCAAATTATGGCTTGTCTAATTGGCAAAATCAGCCCTCCAAGAAATGCATGGTATTTTTGAACTCAGAACGCATGACTTTGCCTGCAAATATTTTGAATGTTATTATGTGAGCTAGAATCTGAAGCCTTTCGCTAAAAATTGGGACTCGTGGGTGTTCTTCCCTATGTCTCCCAATATATCAAAATCTGAAGCTAAAGCTTTCTAGTGCTGGCTACCCAGGTTGAGAAGCTCAGCTTCATCTGCAGTGGCTCTCAGCTGTTTGTAATTGCCCCTGCAAACACTTGGTGGGTTTGTGGATGTGGCACCTACCAGAAAATAGTCTCATTTTGGCATCCACCTAGACTTGCCTCTGCTTGAGTTTGCAGGGCTACAAAGCAAGGGTACCTTGTGCCTGCCTCACAGGCTGCAGTGTTTTGAGTTTGGGAACTGGTGTGAGGTTTGTGTGTGTGAGTGAAAGATGTTTACGAAGTGCTGGGGACGTCTTGGGCAAATGCAGTGCAAACCCCAGTCCTTCAGCTTTTGCCATTAGCCACAGTGTAGCTGGAGCGCAGAGGAGCTTGCACCGTCCAGCTCTTCCTGGGCCTTCTCCTCCCAGGGCACTCGCTGGGCAACGGGATGTCTTTGTGTCAATTGAGATCCAGCTTTTTTCCAGTAGGTATTTGTCGATTGAAACTGAAGAATTGTAAGCACAATTCATCTTAGTGTACAGAGAGCAGCGGGTGTGAGCAGTGCTGACTGGGACCAGACATTGACATACGGGCCGTCATCAAACTAATTGTTGTTTGAATTACCTGTTATGATCCGATGACAAATCTGCTTCACTCCTGCCACTGGAGCAGAAAATGTAGCTTGAATTGGCGTGATGTTAGCAAGTGTAAACTGTACTTCAACAAGATGGATAAACCCAATTATGGGGCAGACCTGCAGAGAGAAAATCCATTTAAATCTCGTAATGTTAAGCAGAGCTGTGTTTAATTCATTTGGACCAATTTGGGAATGATGTATGAGTGTTGGTGAACATTAGTCAAAGGGAGAAGGGCTGGGGAGAGATGCAGTGCTCGGGCAGGATGGCAGAGGAGAGCCGCACCGTCTCAGCGGTTAACGCTAATGGCTGGGGAAGGCTAAAATGACAAAAAGATGTACTAACTGCTCATACGAGAACAACCCTGTATAAATGAACCAATAAGAGAAACATATGGAGCAGAAAGAAGGTGTAGTATTTGTCTTAAAACTATTGATCTTTCCAATTGAGAAGGAAATATATAGAAATTGAAAGCAGCATTTTCTTGTTTATTTGTTTTGTGGTTTTTTTTTTTACTGACTGCCACAGAGAGTGTGGATAATTGTTTTGATTTTTTTTTTTTCCCCCTCAACTTCTTGGGTTTTTAAAAAGATTTGTCAAAATGCAAAGGAGGGGCAAGATTTTTTTTTATTCTTTTTTTTCTCTCTCTTTTTTTTTTTTTTCCTTTGTGAGGAGAGGGCAGGGATTGATCACTTCCTCGCGGTTGTTCTTAGTGCTGTGATTGCTTTGTGGGATGTATTTAATGTGTGCTTATTCAGAGGTTTTCCAGCTACGGCTTTCCTTATTTTAAAAGAAAATTAAGCACCGCATTGTGCAGGCAGATTGATTGACGTATTCCAGAGGATGTGGATGTTGTACAATAATGGCCTAAGAAGCTGTCACTACTTATTTACTGGTTTAATACCTAAAATGTGTGCGCTAGGCAGTTGTCAAATGCCGAGGAAGATACAAGGGAACAATCTCGCGAAGGAATTGCTTTGGCAAGACGGAGGGGTTGAACAATGAGTGTACTTGACTGTTGTTTGTGGTCTTCAGTGGATTCCAGCAAAGCTAACCCTCATGCACATGTTCTGTCTCATTTTGGACAAAAAAAAAATCATCCTTTCTTGTGTTACTCATTTAAGGCCCTTTCCACAAAACTTAAAGTAGCGAATAAAGGGGCAGCATTCTTATTTGCATCCATCTTTCCCTGTGCATGCCTTACTGTGTATTTGCTAGCTTCCCTCTTGTCATCACAGTGCTCTGCTATACTTTTGCAATTCCTGGTAGCAAATAACATGGAGAAGGGAACCTGTCGCAAGGACTGGGCTGCCAAGTGTGGCTATTGAGGTCAGATAGTAATTTTGTGATACTTGTAGAGGCTGCTGGAGCTGGGGTGAAATAACCAGCTGCTGATGTGTAGAATTTGGGAAATCTAGTAATTCCTGTTTGTGGTACACCTGAAAGCTCACTGCAGTAACAAAAATGATTCTGTAGGACTTTATTGAAAGTACAGGGGAAAGAAGTGGTCTTCATTTTCTAGTCACCTATACTTCAAAGCATATTAATTTTGGAAGGCACGATTTCATTTTGATATATGTTAAAATTAAGCTATTAATAATATTTTCAAACAATTTTGTTTCTGTACTTGAGACTCTGAATGCACAGCACTTCATCATAGTGAAGAGAGATCCATCAGCCTTTTTGGCAGTTAGGGCTTGTGTCTGTCTTGTCCTGAAAGTCCATTTAGTCTCGCCGAGAACAAGTTGGAAAAGGTTTGCTTTGACAGGATCAAAGAGATCTAGCTCCAAGTTGTTTAAAAGGCCTTAGGTCTAATGCATGCGTCCATCGCATTATGAGGACATAGGGGTGCTGCCAAAAAGGTGTTTTATTCCTTTTCTTGGATGTAGCTATGTGGTAATGGTAAAAGGAGCAGTGTAATTCACTGTACCATGACATTGAGGTGTACCAGTATTATTTAAGCCTGTAGGTAGGTCCCTCTGGAGAGACTGGAAGAATCTGTATCAAAATGACAACGTATAACATGCTGTGAGTGTCACACAAGCTTGTTTCTGGCACTGTCACTGTGGGCGAGCCCCATCACTCACCCCTCCCCTTGCTGCAGGATCAGCAGGGACAACTAAAAAGCTCTGGGGACTTCATGGTAGCTACTCTTACATTGTCAACACTTCCTCTTCTAATCCCTGCTCTGAGAATAACCAAATATTCAGACTTAGCAACTGTTTTTCCTGCCTAGTAACTTCATCTCTCACAATGTCTGCCTTTGAGAATGTGTCTGGATTTCCCAGTGAGACACACTGTGTGTGTGAGAGTGTGTGTATGAGTGGTTTCTTTTTTTTCCCCTTGTGGGTCATTCTTTTTTAAGTCCGAAAAACGGGCCTGCCAGCTGCTGTGCCTTAGAATTGTTTAATACTTTTTATTTAATTATAAAATTGTTTTTGTTCAGTTTTTTTTTTGTAAACCTGAAGTGCAAACAAGAGGAATTGAGGGTCTTTTTGTCTCTTGAGATGTGTGTGCGTTGCACAGGAATGTTTGGTTTATCCTTAATTAAAAGGTCACTGTTTGTTAAATGATGTGAAAGTCTGCTGGATCCTAGGTGCTGATATAGGATTCACTCATAATTTGGGGAGTATAGATAGTATTGAATGTGTGTATTATAGGGATGTAATAAACTGTGACTGTCCCTTAAGAAACATCATTCAGCTGATAAGGGTCTTGGACGTGGTGTTGTTTTAAAATGGGACGAAGGATGCAGAAGTTGTTGAACCCAAAGGGCTGAGATGGCTATCAAATATTACAGACAAACCGCTTTGTCCTTTAGGCTGGTTGTTTCTGCCTCAGTCTGTCCATCTATGAAACAGGAGTAACACTGGTTCCTTAATGCTTGGCCTGAGGCAGGAGGTCATATTCTCCGTATTCTGGAAAATGTGCTGTCTTGAGGTGGAAAGGACTTTGGAGGAGTGGGGTTAAAGTAAATAAGAGCTGGATAAAATGAAAGAACTGGGTTTGGGGTGTGGTGTTTAGTGTGTGGGTTTTTTGTTTTTAATATTCTCTTCCCCTGAAGGTATTTTTTTCCTTTTTTCTTTTTTTTTTTTTGACTTCGTAACAAAATCATATGTAAAAACATAAGCTGCTGATTGATTATGCCAGCTGACTCTTTGTCAGGATGGGAGCTGTGTATTTGGATTTCTCTTTCTTTTCTCTCCTACCAGATGCTGATTGTATTCAATAATTATGTATATGAAAGAATTTTCATTAGGGCATTGTGGTTTCATGTTCTCAGAAGCGTTTGGAACGGGGTAGCCATGAGAAGCCAGATTGCATGACACATTTCAGGCTTTGTTTCCCCCTAACCACATGCACATTTTATTTTATTTTTGTCTTTCCTCTTAAAGTTTAAGCAAAAATGTATTAGTTCTAGCAATCTCATGGAGAATGATGGTCCAAATCAGTATGGCTATAACCTACTGGATATTTTGAGGTTTTAAAATGCAGTTTTACTAAGGAATGTGTGGGGTTCTTCTTTTGTTTTGGTTTGTGGGTTTTTAAAATTGGTGGTTGTTGTTGTTTTCTTCTTCCTGTGCTACCATAGCTTGTTCCTGCTGCAGCACTCTATGGTCCAACCAAAAATTACAAGAAAATGAATGCGTAAGGCTTGGGCCACATACACTACCAAGGACTCTGCTTATTGCACTTATAATACTGTAAGAGACTGTGCTCACACAAAATATTTGTCCTTGAGATTGGTCTTGGGGTTAAAACAGATTCTACCATTTCTGTGAGTTGTTTTGGAGTAGATTGCAGATCTTGCTGCTGTTGGCCAACCTATTGTAATTTTTATATGTTAAACTCCCATTTTTATAACAATAGAATATGTTTATTTTTAAAGGTGATGAACTATTACCGTAGCAATTCAGCTTTTATGGAGCTGCCTGTAACCAAATCTCAGCAACAGGGCTGTGAATTTTACCTCAATAATGTGTGAACTTCAAAGTCTATCTGGAAATGTGCAATGCTGTGATTATTTGTTGTGTGGTGTTTGTTTGTTTTTTTTTTTTTTTCCTAACAAGAAACAAACATAAATGCAAAAGAAAAAAAATACCCTAATAGCACAACATGCCAGGGAATAGAATAGCAAATAGTTCTAACAACAGTATCAACTTATATCTGCTGCTTATATTTAGTGTTTTCCCATCCTCTGACTTCTCTGGTAGACGGCATATTTTAAAGCATAAAAGAAAAACATGTTCTAAGTATACAGGGTGGGCAGTACTGCTGAGGTAGACTTGCTGGAAACCTAACTCTTCATTTTTTGGGAAAAGTTCAAGCTAGCTAGCATGAATATTGTAAAGCAACTTTTTGCATGTATCTTATGTTTGAAGGTATTTGTTGACAAATATTCTGTATTGACTTTACTTTTTTGTATGCTGTTCTGCGGTCAGACAGTGTGATTGGAGTCTGTATTGCGTTATGGGTTTCTTTTTCCCCCAGTCAGTATGCAAAATATTGGTTGCATTGGTGTGTGAATTGAGGGGAACCAAATGAATTGGTTTGCTGTCAAAAACCACATGCAAAGTACATAGGGTTTTGATTTCTGCTTTAGTGGTTCTGTTATCATTGTTATTTACAGCGAGAGTGGCTTTTTATCTCTGAGTTTGTGCTCTTTAGCCTACTTTGCAATTGAGTTCTTGGCTTTGTGGTTTTTATCAGCAGCATTCAGCCTAGCTTCTAGAGTTCTTAATTTTGCTGTTTGCAAGTCCCGTTGCTAGTTAGATCCTTAAGCTAGATAAGTGGTAAAAGTGCTTGACAACTACTGTAGAGTAAAATTCCTCCCCTTGACCATGACATGAACTGGATGGAGGCCGAACATTTCAGGCAAGCTCTCTAAGGTCAGGTCTGACTTTAAGATGCTTGAGAAGTCTGAAACTGGTGGAAGAGCCATTTCCCTCAGGACTCTGTACGTCTAATATCTTGCCAAATCAGCAAATAAGCATATAAGACTTTTAAAGAATTACATTGGAAGAAGTAAAGGAATTATTTAACTTTTAATACAAGAGACTCTTTGAATTTTATTTACTTTCAATAATGCTTTTGCTTCATAATGCCTATAAAAAATACACAGTGAAGAAGAAAAAAAATAAGCATGAGCCTTGAATTTCTCAGCTGGCGGTTGATGAATTAAGCTTTGGGAAGTGAAGAACTGGTGCTTTTTAAATTTACCAAGCATAAAAACTTGCAGTGTTATATGTTTGAGAGCAGTGGAAAACTCTTCTTGAAGGTGAAAGCTAATGTTTTTTTTCCTAGCATCATGCTCCCAAGATCTTGTACTGTTTAAAATCATCAAATTCTCTCAGCCTTATGATAAAATTGAGAAATGGCAATGTTGTTTGTTCCTGTCAAGTAGTCAGTAGTGGGAAAGAGTAGTGACGAAAGATATTGCATCCAAAAGAAAGCAGAAGGCAGATCCAGTGCAGATGGTTCAGTCACTACTTCCCTCCACCCCATCATACTCGTGCAGGATCCTTCCTAATGGTAGACTAACTTCTGAAGGACAGTGTTTCACTCTACACATCCCTAATTTCATCAAACTCTTGATGATAATATTGTCTTGAGAACTAAAGCTGTCAATCAATTATTGGTGATGCTTAATAAAGATCTAGTGGTGCTTTCTAGTTTAACTTGAGGTGTGACCATAAACACCTTTTGGAATGGTTTGTTGTCATCTTGACATCTTCCTGAAAAGTAGAGAAGTAGAGGAGACTTTCTGTATCTAGTGCACAACTGAGTATGTCCAGCAAAGCACGAACGATTGTAGAAAGGACATGTGATTTCTTGAAAACACGCTGGAGTGATCAAGGTGGCTTGTGTGTAATTGGGGCCCATGGGCTGGGGTGATGCAGGCTATACTGTGTTGTAATTTATCTCACTGGGGTTGGAAAACAAAAGACTACACAGAAAATGAGCAACAAAATAACTAATTTTGTTGATAGGCATGAAATTAATGGCAGCTAGAAGAGAAAGTTTGTTGCCTGTTTTATACTATTTTGCTGCATGCCTGTTTCTTTTGATTGCAAGTGACTCTCTCCTGCCTGAAGATTTTATTTTCATTTTACAGCTTGCTGTGCGCTGTGGGCATCAGGACTGTAGTCTGTTGGTGAGGTAGCATTGCTTTCACAAGAGTGGGGGGTATGGTTTATAGGCACAGTAAACACCTTCTGATGGTTCGTTCCAATTAATAAGTGTATAACCACCTATGTGCTGTAGAAGGGGATTTTACTTGATCTTTTGTGATTGGTGGTGAGAAATGTGGCTTTACATAGACAAACCCATTTTATAAATTGCAGGCTATATTTAATTAGCATTATGCACCCACGGTTACCTCATCTATACTTTTCTTGCTAATCCATCTCCCTGGGACTCCACTGCTCCAAACCGCTTGGTGTCTTCAGCCAGCATTTACAGATTAATAAATCTGCCAGGGAAGCATTCCCTCCTTAACTGTCTGTGAAAATACCCCCAAATGTTAACTCTGACCACAACCCTGAGACAAGTGATTTTTATGTCTCAGCTGCTGGCAGCTCTTCCTGTAGCTGAAAGTGCCATGATTTCTGAAACCTGATGCTTAATCTTTATCCTCCAGTACTAGAAACAGGAGTTTAATTCCCCTGGCGAGGGGAGGGACCCAACTTTCCAGCAGAACAAAGTCAGCTCATTTGTTTCTCGTGTTATTTCATAGTCACCAGGCTTGGAAAGGCTGCAGGTTTGGTGTATGGAAGTACTTGGTTATGTTGTAGGAAGTTCCTGAGATGCTTGCAGCGGGACACTTGCTTTAACTGGGACCTGGACCAGTCTTTGATGAAGAGATCCAGGAAACTGGTTTTTGGTTACTTAGCTCAGTTGGTTACCCACTCAGGGCAGCAATGTGTTACTTAGCATCTATGTTGCATTTCAGAGGTCTCATTTAAACAGGTTCCCTTTTCAGTGCCTCCCTTCTTCACTCCCATCTGTTTTTTGGGCAGGGTCAGTCTTTCTCACTCTTGTTTGTACAGTACCTAGCACAAAAGGGCTCTGTTCTCTGGTGGTGCCTTTGGGCACTGCTGTTAGACAAATAAAAGGGTATAAAGTTTGCATCAAACTTTTTTGCAACCTGTCTTGCACAACGAACTGCCTGTGCCAATCTATGTAATGCAGCGATGTCTCAAACGCTGGATGGTACTGTGTGAAGGATTCGTTATGATTTTGTGATCTGTAACTCTAATATAACGTTGTCAGCCACTCCGGATTGCAGGCTTAAGCATAGTTATAAACCCTGCCTCTAGACTCTTACTTTGTGGGCAACTGTGGTTCCTACAAAGACAACAGTAGCAGTCTTGTTACTTAGATTAATTAAACCAAAACTGAATAATATTTTATGAAGTAATTCCTTAAATATTTGTTGCTCTGGGATTAGAGAAAAAAAACCCCAGCATTTTGTTTTTCTTTATTTCTTTCAAATTGCTTCCCTGAGCAGTAAGCAAGGTCCTGTTTAGAATGTCTCTGGATAGAAGGTCAGATTCCCTAGAAACAGTGTAAAATACCTGTGTGTGGTTGTGCCTTTGCCCCCTGAGGAGATGGTGGATTGAACTTTTTTTTTTTTTTTTTTTTTTCTGTGAGCCCCACAGTCTCAAGGAAATAATCTCAAATAAAAAAGGCTCAGGTTTATTCTGGGGTGGAACTAGGGGGAGTTGTGCCCTTCCTAACTGAAGACAGAAGTTGACCCTGTTTAGCTCAAGGCTGAAGGGCTTTGTGAATCTATCCCAAAGTTTGGGCTTTGTTAGATGTTCTTCCACGTGCTACGAATGGGTGTGGAGAGGAGACACTGTGTTGTCCTGCAGCTGTATTGCAAGCTGCTGGTTTCACTCTGCAGTAGTTGCATGTCTGCGTCAGACATGGTCAGAGGGAATGGTTTGTAGATAGATGAAGACAAATAATAGAGAAGGAGGTATATGGAGACATGTTCCTCTTGCCTACTCTGCTGCTTATTGATTTTTTTTTTTCCCTTTGAGTGTTTGCTGGATCTTACTTCAGTTATGCAGGAAGTTACACAAAGCAGTGAGTAAAGCCAAGTTACGTATTGTATCTGCCTCAACCATCCTTCTCCTTCCCCCCTTCATACTTCACATTTGCTGGCTGTTTAATATATGTAAACTTGAGCTGAGATTTTTTTTAAATTAACTGTTGAAGCTTGATAATACTTAGAGCTTGATTAAACTAAGAAAAATTGAGCAGGTAAAAGATGGCATGGAGAGCCAGGTGTCTTCCCATGTTTATCTAGTTGATGTCCCAGCAGCTTGCTAGCCTCTCCGAGGGGACATCTTGAGGTGGTGCTGGTTGTATTTTACAGGTGGGGAAAGCGAGACATAAAGATGCTGAATTGATTTAGTTCTTGAAAGGAGCTGATGCGGACAGACCTAGAGTTAAAGGCAACGAGCTTAATATGGGCTCTTGCTTCCATTCGTCATGTAGAGATTTATGGTTGTCAGAGGTGGGACCACCTCCTTGATGGCCAGTGTGTGCCCATACCCTGCCTGGTGGTTGCTTTCGTCAGCTGGTGAGGGACAGGGCAGGCAGGGGGCTGGGGAAGCCTGAAGCCACCACACAGCTGGAGTCTGTTAGTGCTGAGAATGACCGAGTGCTTGCATGTTTGAAGTATGCAGCGCCTCTGGGACATGTGTGAGGCAATGCTGTTTACTTGTATCTACTTGTTTTCCTGGTTAAAACTGCATAGTGTAAGCTTGCATCTGAGGCCACCTCTGTTATTCCTGGGTAGTCTCCAAAAGTATCTTAAAGCATTTGGAATCGCCTCTCCCTTGCCTATGATTTCCTTGGTGGAGCGCTGCTGACCAGACCTGTGTCCTGACTTAGTTTCTTATCTGCACTGAACCGGGCTGCTGGGGCTGGTTGGGAGGCACTGGAAGGGTGTTTTGCTACATTTGGTTATACTCTCGGCCTAGAAAAATGTATTCAGGTATTATATTTGCTAATAGGTTGCATCAGCTTGATGTTTCTGCACAGCATTGTTACCTCGAGGAATAAGAATATAAAACAGCACCACAGCTTTTGAGACGACCCTGCCATGTCCCCTTCCTGTAATTGGAAGAGCTAACTATCATCTTAATCAGTGAGCTCCAGCTTGGAGTCTGCTGAAAAGATTTAATTTAACTGGAATAAAACAAAGCTTTACTGGATCTATTGGTTGATTGGGTGTTTTCTCCCAACCTAGTATTTTAGCTGATCTAATTTGCTCAAGCCACACGGTACTTGCAATGCTTTTCCTTCCCTCTCGTCTCCTCTCAGTGCTCTACAAAGCTGCCTTAAGAGTAGTCCTCTTGACCCAGAGGCTGCAAATGCCACTGTGGGCACCTGGAGTAATCCTCAGCTTCATATTGTGCAGAGCTGTGGCTTTCTCTGGGAGAAGAGCTTTCACATGTTTAACACAGATTGCATTGTTCTCCCTCCCAGAAGTACCTGGCTAGGGCACTCCATCGTCTTGTAGGGGGAGTAAGTCTCTCCTTGTTGGAGGTGTTATTGCCGAGGGTTTACTGAGTGTCTAGTGTAATTCAGACTTTGTCTAGGAGTTGCCTCCATGTTTTCCCTTTAGATAGGATTTATGACTACAAGTCATACCTCTTCTTAAGCTGACTTCTTTCTCCTTTGAATTGTGTTAGGCTCCTTCTATGAATGATTTCAAAGCGGTGGTCCTGCCTGTTGCATGTACGTTTTTATAACATATATTGTTAGTTATATTGATGTTATTGTAAGGATCAGTTTCAGTTGACTTCATCTGAGAAACCTCATTGCTGTTTCTTCCTTGGTAGACAAAACCAGTTTGCAAGTACCACAATTCCTTGAATTAGTGCAGTCCCCTTAGGTTCAACAAACAGAGCATTCCAGGAGGCAATGTTTTTTGTAGCTAATTCTCAGATACAAGGATGAGATTACTTTCAGTCTTAAACCCCAACAAAATAGAAACCCTCCAAACAAGAATCCCATCAGAACAGTGATGGTACAGAACTAACTGGTGGGTGTATTTTTATTATTGGATTGGGAGAGCAGAAACACCCCCCCCCCCTTTCATTTTGCCTATTTTGTTGTTTCATGTGAGGCTATAACTGACCCTCTCCTGGTCTGTTGGTATCTGGTTTCTGAAACGGGTGGGTGCACCTCTTCCCTCTCCTCCTTCTCCCCTTCTAAGTTGTGAATGTTGATTTGGGCAGTTTATTCTCGACTGAGATCCAACAATTGTTTGAATTGAAATGGTTATTGTAACTGGGTTGGTGGGGTTTGGTTTTTTGAGTTGGTTTTGTTTTTTGTTCCCCCCCCCCCAATGTCAGGACAGCTTGTACAATGTGTTTCATGAAGTCAGCAGCTGAATCTTTTACATTACACCCTCTTGTCCCTTGCTCTTTCTTTCTCCCTCCTACTTTGGCTGCAGAGTCTGCTGGAGGGGTAGAAAACAAGTTTGGCACCCACATGGTAGAGAGCACTGATTAGTTCCTAAAAGAAGCTGCAAGTTGATTGCTTGCAGAGATGATGTAAGCCATTGCTCTGGGGTACATCAGGTTGGATTTCTCATGCTTTATCTTATAAAGCCTAAATTAACAGCTGGTTTGGTTTGAGTTCTCCGGGATCTGACTAAAGGATTACAGTCCGTTCTCAAGTGAGTCAATCTAGTTTAATTTATTTCAGGTCTATCAAAAAAGATCAATCAAAGCTCTTTTGAAAGTAAAGCTGTAATCGGCCTGTGTACTTAGATGTCACTGTTGTTGTATTTCCTTTGCTTCTCTGGTGGAAAAATGTTCAGACTGCTGCTAAAGACTGTATTGCAGTGATTATTATTTTTTTTTAAATACAGTTAGATTTTTTTAGAAGGTTACTTGTGTTTTGAGAACTGTTGCAGCCTGCATATACCTCTAACCAAGTCTGCTTATGTTTTTTGTTGTGAATCCTTGAACTTGAAACTGTACTTGAACTGGGAAGGATCGTGGTTTAGTGGTTAAAAAATACAAGCAGGAGTTGGGAATCCAGATTCCTCTGCTGATTGCTAGACCTAAGACATGACCTCAGGCATCTCCTTTAATTGCTGTTTGTCTCAGTTTCCCCATCTGTACAATAGGAACAACAGCATTCAAATGCGATCTAGACACAAAAGTAGCTTGTGTTTACATAAGGGTGCGATTTAGAAATCAGCATATTCAGCTGGGTGCAATTCTGTACACTTTCTTAGATCAGTGGGCTGTATTGTTGTCTTAACGCATGTAGAGCTGGAAATGACAGTATAGCTAATGCTAAACTGAATTTTTGGCTCGATAGACTAGCTAATCAGATTTTTAGGGAGCTGGGCTGCTGCAGCCTCAGGAAGCAAAGTATTGCACTAGTATAAAACCTATCTACCAGTTTCTGGTTTTTAAAAATCTTTTGGAGTCTAGGCATCCTGGCAAACTTCATGCCAGATCAGGTGTCACCTGGCCGTCTGCCACTGACATAAACTCCATACCATGGTCTCTTGTTAATTTGACAAGAACATAATTGAGTGCCCACACCCTAACTGGATAGATGCTAGATGATCTGGTACTGCAGATGTGTGATAAACATCGTGGAAACATGGCCTGATTTTAGCAATTGCACAAGAGTTTGTATGAGTTTGGTTTAATTCCAGAGCTGATTGTTAAGGTGCTCATTTCTTCTTGCTCTTGCCACCAGTCCCTCAGTACCTCCCACTGACTTCCATGAAAGTTGAGAGAGGCTAGTGGAAGTGAGATGTTATGAAGCAATACTTTGCAAAACAGAATGGGTGTTTTGCAGATGTCTTCAGCAGGGGAGAGGTTTGCATGGTAAAATGTTTGTTTAATACTTGGTGCATTCTCTTTCAACCAGGGGTTATCTTGTACTTTTTTTTTGTGATTGAGTAGGCCATTTCTTGTTCATTATTACCTCTCCTTTGCTTCAGGTTTAAAAAAAAAAAATAATTCAAATTCCCTAGTAAGGTGGTAGACTCCGAAACACACTTGCAGATTCAGCTCCCTCGTGTTGTTCTTATCTGATTTATTTTTCATGTAACTATGATAGAAATACGTAACTGTATTTTCAGCCACTATAAGTTGGTCTTTTGGGTATGCTGAAGTATTAACTGCGGTTTTTATGGGCACCTTTGCAATGGGAGCATATGAGATAGCCTTGCCTGTTTCTGGTCCATGTGACAAATCTCTACTATGACCTGTTCATGTTCTTGCTTAAGAAAAACTTCCATATATATTTTAAATACTAGTTATAAACGTTTTAAGTTCCTTTTATGTGCCATCTAGCTGTTTGAGTCTTTTTGTTCCAGTCCACTTCTCAACCACCAAGCAATTCTCCCCAGCCTCCTACCTGAATGAGTGAAATGACTGCCACTCCTCTTGCAGATAAAGAGTATTTTTAAGATCTTCCCTCTACTTCTTTTAAAAGCCATCCATTCTTCAGGCAGCTGCTCTTCCATGTAGGGAGTATAAAAAGAAGTGGCAGCAGACAGGTGCTCGCACACTGGATATGGGATTCTTAAGAGTGGCTTAGCATAATTTTTTTTTTCAAAAGTGTTCATCATACTGTAGACAGATCAGTCAGGATCTCCACTTGTTGTATCACTAGATGATAGAATCGAGCGGTGATCAGGCTGCGTCCTCCTATGGGTTATGGCTGTCCTTGGAGTATTCTGTACTCCTTCTGGAGATGGATGCAGGTGTGTTCTCCCACGTGAGCATTACTTTTGGGAGTATGATTGCTAGTCTGATAATCATTTCCAAAAGCTGGTTATTTAATCTCTCTCAAACATGGGGAGCTTTATCAGGTGTTTGAGGGGTGAAGACTGTATCTACTCTCTATTGGCAAATTGAGGATGACAACAGTGGTTATTGATGTGCGTTTTCCACTCTAAAAGCAAATGAAGAATTAGTAAGTTCCCGTTCCCATCCTAGTTAGCAGCCGCCTCCTGTAATGCGTCTTGGTGAAGTCTCCCTTTTAAAAGCGGAGTCGCTGGGATTGCCTACTTTTGATCCTCCCCTGCTCCTGGACCTTTCGTAATGCCCCTCCCCCCCTCCCCATCCCTGCTGCTCTTACCTGGGTTAAAAAAAGCCAAGAAAGGAGGTTCAGAGTAGATGCTAATAATTGTGCATGTAATATAATTGGAAGCGTTTCATTGACATGCTTATGTGAGCTGCTTCTTCATCTTAGTGCTTGAATGGACCACTAGACTTGCATTTAGCTTCTTGTGGCTGCTCTTTGATGCAGGTAGGCCATATTATAAATAGGCTTGTTGCTATGGTGAAAATAGAAGTCCTTGTCTGCTAAGTGTAACCTTTCCTACCTTCCTGGACATTGTAATTTTTTTTCTTTTTTTTTTTTTTTTTGCCTTCCTCTTTGAATATGCCGTAGTAGAACAGGGTCGTGTTGTCTTTTAGAGGAAGGAATTTCAGTCCATGAGTTGGGTTGGAGGAGAGTACTTTCAAGGTGTCTTCAAGAAGTTGTGGGTGGTTTTTGAGGAGTGAGGGGAGAGATTGGAAATCTCTTTTGTGATGACTCAGCACTGCTGAGAAATCAGCGGGCTTCTGCCCTCCTCCTCCCCGTCTTCGGGGAGAGAGAGATGAAAAAGCTTTCCCCTGCTCTTTCCATTACATGGCTTCTCTCAGTTATTTTTACAAGGTTAATGCATTGTGCTCGCAGTTTGCATTGTTGTGCCAATAAAACTTTAATAATGATGATAAGATTGACATGCGCACAGCCAGAAGATGAATCTTTGGGATTTAGTTGAGAAAGGAAGGTGTGTGTTTGTCAGCTGCCTGCAAGGTCCAAGGACTGCTGAGGCTCATTTCAAAGGCTTCAGGGAAGGGAGTGCTCTTCAGGGCTGATGGCTATAAAAGCTGAAGATGGCTGTGCCTGTCCATTAATCTGTTGAACTCATTGTTCTCTGTATCCCCGTTTTATTTTGTTATTATGCCGCGTTTTGTGCAAAAGGAACTGGAACAATCAAGTGTGACTAAGGGCTTTGTGAGGCAGCAAGCTCTTAAGGAGAAGGGAGAAAAAAAGGGTGAGACACTTTTTTCTGCTGCTCTGCTCTCAAGGACAGTAGGGGCTGCTGCCGCGGCCCAGCACACCTTCTGTGCCTGTAGCCCTGGGGCAGGATCTCGGGGGTGGGGGGGCTGGCTGCCCAAACACCTGGGGTTCACTCTGCCTTGGCCCTGATGCAGGGTGTGGTGGTGGCACTGTCCCCCCCAGCCCCTGCTCCCAGCTCCACCGGGAGTTGACTCTGGGAACCGCAGCTCAGCCAGAAACCCACTGCTGCTAAGCCACAGCTCTTGGCTCTTGGTTTTCTGCTGAGGGTTTCCCTCCGAGGTTTGAAATGACCTACTCCCCACACCGTCCACCTTCTCTTCAACTTCCCAGCAATGAATCTGTTTCTCATTTAATGTGTATTTTTAAAAACTGCTCTGAAGTCTTGGAAGAGGAAAACTGACTGTGCTTAAGTCAAGTTCAGTTCTTCCTCCCTGTGACCTCTGTTAGTATTTTTAAATGAAGATGATTTAAAAAAAAAAAAAAGCGTATGTCATCCTTGAGTGTTCTAGCGGTTTAGTTTAGTTGAAAATAAAACCAAGGGGCAGGGTGTAGGAAATCCCATGCACCTAATTTTAGGGGATCTAAATTGGAGAAGTTTGTATTTCTCTTCCCTGCAATGCTTCTTAAGAGCATCCGCTTATGCCTTTACCTTGTGTGTAAGGGGTTTGTGTTGACCTGAAAAAGCACCAAATCACTATGACTGTAGGGTGGCATCAGGGGAGCGGAAGGGCTGTGACTAGCTTATGTTTGCTGCTGTTGAATGAAGCAACCCATGGAAAAATAATTGCCATATGTGGGAGAGACGCCTGACCTTTCACTGTGAACTAGTCTCTGGTAATGTGGACTTGAGACTTTTGTCTCCTTTTATCTTTCCTACACCCGTTATTATCAAAGTGTATGGGCAAATACACCTTCAGCAGGCTGTTGGCTTCTTCTTTTATTTTCTCAGTCATTCAACAGTACGTATCCAGAAGAATATTTTTAGAGTGACCCGCCATGGCTCTTCTCATCCCCAGGGGTCCATGTACCAGGAATGCAGGGTATGAAGGAGTTGTGCCTGGGAGACTATGGGTGTTGCTGGGCATGGCAAGCCCCCTGGCTGCCTCATGCCCCCGTGAAGCAGCTTTATCCAAGGTGCCATTGCTCTACCCGAAAACACTGGGGAGAAAGGGGAGTTACATGGTGGGAAGAGGATGTGGATTGGGATGGAGAATGAGATGATGCATGAAAAGGTGTCGTGTTCCCTGCTCTTCCCTGCCAGCATCCCGCTTTTTTGTGCTGACTGGGCTTCGTGCTGGGTTACACTGCTGTGGGTCATTTCAATAACTAAAAAAAGAGTAAACCAAGGGATGACTTGGGTGAATGACCTGCCTGTCCTAGCAAATTTAGTTTAATTTAGAAGTTTAAAAATGGCCCTGTTATCCGCTAATATTAGTGTTTTGTGTGACCTGACCTGTTACGTTTGTGACCTGAGCGAGGAGGAGAGGGGAAGCAGTGCTGAATGGGGCTGCTGTACTTGAGGCTATTTTTCTCCCAGTCTCAGAAGCAGGACAATATCCCAGAATAGTAAGTAGCAGGGAAGTCACGCTAGAGCGGGGACAGCCTGCTGTGCCTAGGACGGCTGCAGTGCTGCCTCCTCTGCAGGACTTAGACCTGAGACTCCGCTTGTTTGTCATCACTGATCCCGTGGCTGCTGGGTGTCACCCTCGCTGCTGGCGTGCTGCCTGCCCTGGTGGGTCCCCAGATCTGCCTGCTGTCAGGACTCTTGCTTCTGTCTGAAGCTCCATGGGGTGATAGAGTGGCCTTTGCAGCATTGCAGAGCATCACCCCACTGTAGGGAGGTAGGCTGGGGGTGGCGTGGGGTCGTGCACGTGACAGAGCTGTGATGTGGGATCTATTTCCAGCTCTGCCACAAACTTCCCGTTTTCATTTTTGGAGCAAATCACTCAAATTCCCTGTCCCCTGCCCTGCCCATATACAAAATGGGGCTGAGCGCACTTTCCTCATGGGAATGGTCTTTACATAAATCTTTGCTTAGAGAGCACTGCAGAGGGCAAGTTGCTGGATGGGAACAAAACAGTATCAAAGTGTGACTGGAGAAGGAGATGGGACAGGAATAAATGTTTTAAAAAATTAAATATTAAATCAGAAGTACTATATAGTTGGGTTTTTTTTTAAAGTTAAAAAAAAAATAATCTTCCAAGTCTTCCATGCCTGGCTTTTCATCGCGAGATGAAAAATGAGCATAAGAGGAGGACTGGTAATGAAAAGTTACTACAGCTATCTTTTGAGTATGGAAATACTGAGAGGGTGAGGAGGGAGGGCTTTGGCAGGTAGGCTGATTTTCCTGGCCAGGTCTGGCTGCTTTCCCTAGCTGCGTGAAGAACTCGGACTTTCCCAGCTTCCAGAAGCCCGGGTGACACTGAAAGTTGAGTTAAACCTGTGTCTTGGTCAAAGAGGAAGCTTTTGTTCACCAGTTAAATACTCTGCATTTCCAAAATCCCATCTGCTCACACATTTCATGCTAATAACTTCAAGTGCATAAGGTTGATCATTGGCTAACCCATTTCTCCCTCCTCCCTGTACACACGCTGGGTAGGGTTTGGTTGGGAGGATGACACAGAGTTGTTTCTTGACCAGATTCAGCAGAACAGTCCATGTGCTGTGTGTTTATATTTGGATAAATTTGGTGGGTTTTGACTTCTATGTACTGGGGTAGTCAAGCATGTGAGAGGGACTTTCTTACATTACTCACCGCATCATTAGCCTTTTTGACTGAAATGCATGTGATTTCACACTGAGAAGAAGAGAGACTTGGATCCAGTAAAATTACATTATTAGGTTTGATACTGGCTATCCCGAGCGAGGGTCCAACAAAATGTTTTTCTTTATTCTTAACCGGGGTACCAGCAATATGGGTTTTTCTTGGATTTGGTGTCACTTGCTTATAGGATAGCTCTTAATTTCTTTGGGGGTGTAGTTGTGATGCTGCAGAGAGCCAGTAACAGCGATCAGATCACTAAGGCAAAGTGTTTTCATGACACGTGGCTTTGGCATATTTGCTGCCTGTGTATTTATGTGCTGTATCTGGATGGCCTGTATCTGATGGTTCCTGGCCAGGTATATTTGCATCTATTAACACTATTTGTACATCACCTTGTCATTCACCATTTGCCTGAATGGTGTTAAATAAGTGTGAGATCCCTGTCAAAATGCAGTCATTGGAGTAAATTAGGCTAGATTTTTGGGGGATGGTTTTATCATTGGCATTGCTTCTGCCAGTAATTTTGGCCATTATTAGAAAGGAGGAAATAAAATCAGGGAATTGAATTAGAATTGAAATTAAACCAGTTGATGGCAGCTGTGGGCAACCATGTGATTTGGGGAAACTGGCTTAAAGCTGATGAGGCAGAGTCACAGTGCAAAGAAAGCTTTTATTCTCTCATTTTTTTTGCTCCAAAATAACTAACATGTTGCTTTCCGAAGTGTCTGCTGCCAATTGATTTATCCCTTGATAATAGTTTTAAGGTTGTTTAGTTTGTCTTCTGTAAATATATGCACAAATTGTATCAACAAACAAACAGTGTTTCTGCCATGTACGTTAAGACCTGCTGTATATCGTGGGGGAGCAGGAATGAAAGGTCTGTGCTGTGTTGCTCTGGGGCTCTGAACGTCTGCCTGGGAAATGGTAGGGAAGGGTTTGCTTCTTCATGAGAGGCTATGGGGCAGGTTTGCAGAGAATATTTAGTGAGTGTTAGCAAAGTTGATCTTAAGCTGCCAAGGATACGGTGTGTTTTTTCTTATCTCTTCATAAGCCCTGCTTTCACTGGAATTTTTGTGTGTGAAATGTATGAGAAATCCCACCTGAGCAGAACTGAAGTGGAAATGGCCTCACGTCTGTAATAAGGGATGCAGAGAATATCTGTTTGATTTTTGCGATCGGCATCCCTTCCTTTTCTCGGTGTATCGACATCTCTTTCACGAGGGAAAACATTTTCCTATACGAAAAAGCTACACAATGCCTTTGGTAGCCTTTCTGCCCCTTTTCCTCGCTGCTGCTGGTAGTGATAACGATGGTGAGCATTGCCCAGCGTTTCACCCACCGCAGGGCTTCTGAACCTGAGCTTGTGTTTGCCCAGGGAGGGTTCAGACATGTTGGGGCTCTGGAAAGTAAGAAAACTACTTCAAATGCAACAAAAGAGCAAACCTGAGAAAAGGTGGAATGAAATAACCTGTACCTTGTTGGTACCAGGCTTGTTTAGGATTACTGATCAAGAACAGAACAGAGTTTACCCACTGGGACCCGCAGCTGGGTGAAGAGCAATGGCACAGGGCTCGGTGAGGCTGCACTGAGGATGCTCTGCTAAATGAGTGGTCTCGGGGACTGGAACTTTAATCCTATCGCATGGTGGAAAGCATAAGGGATTAGAAAATTTGGGATGATCTGCAGGGTCCCCTTACGTTAATGCCAGTATACATTAAATGGAACCGTGTATTTATTTAGTTCACGCAACTGGGAACTGCTTAATTTATTGCAGCTCTGTAAAGCAGACAGTACCTAAAATGCTCTCGGCTTAACATCTGATGCGGGGGCTGAGGCAGAAAGCTGTATTAGGAGAATGCAGGATTGATGGTTCTTTTGACAAATGAACTTCATGGAAAGAGTTAATTGCTGGATGTTTCATGAGAGCCATGACCTAAGCCTCTGTAGCAAGTTTTTAAACAGAATCTGCTGTTAGACACTTCCTCACAGTGTGAGTTTCATTTAGATGTAGAAAACACTCTGGGACTAAAAAAGTAATAATACAAGTGTGTTCAATTTTTTTTGTGTCTGGCTTTATCAACTTTTTTGTGCAAAGTTAGTGGTAGGGTGCTAGAAAAGGACAAATAACCAGCTCTGACTGGGTTTGCTGATGTGACACCACAGAGGATGGGTCAGTTTTGCACTCATCCATTTTTTAGTGACTTGCACTTTGTCAATAAAGCAGCAAACTCTGGTCACTCTTTGGAGAGTTCCCACCTTGCAGGCACAGCCTGTCTGCAGTTGGGTGTGCGCCTTACAGAGCAAAGAGGGGCAGAAGGTTTAGTACACAGCATTAGCTTTGAAGCAAACCTTTATTTTTCTGCTTCAGGGTTTCACATCAAGTCACACTCCCTCCTCCCACATTTTCTTGCTTGCCATCTCCCTCTCCTCTTCCAGGTTTCTTATCATCACTATACAGGCTAGCAGCCTCTTTCAGCCTTGCAGCTAAAGAGGCCTTTGCTACAGCCAAAAAAAAAAAACCCAAAAAAAACCCCCGGAAACAAAGTCCCAAAACACCCAACCCAAACCCCAGGTCCTGTCCTGATGCTTGTCTCTGTACAAATGAGGCAGCTCAGGAGCCAGGAGATTGCTGAATGGCTGGAAATCGCAGCTATCTTAAGTCTATGGAGGGGCCATGTGTGAGGCTGCATCTAAAATTTTTATCACCACCACTGCAGGTGAAAGGCTTTCATTCAGCTGTGCTGGTCCAGCAAAGTCTGTTTTATTTATGTGCTTCCAAGCCCTTAAAACTTCTTTTAGGGTACATCAGTAGGGAGTTAATAGAAACTTTGAAATAGGAAAAATGCCTGTGGGTTAAGCAAAACGTAGTTGACCAACTTGAGCATAAAGCTGGTACTTAGTTGGTAGGTCATTTGCTGCGGGGGAAAGGGGAAGTGGACTGCTGGACCAGAGATAGCATTTCCCGGTGGGAAAGAAGTTGTAAACACAATTAGCAGCTCTTAATTTGGGAAGCAGTGTATGTTTTATTTTGTTTGTGTTTTGTATATTCTTGTAGAAAACACTTCTAAGTCTTACTGCAGTCAGTTGTTTTAATATTAGCTCAGCATGCTTATTTGTACTTATGAGCTAGAGTAGCACATATATAGGCTGCTATAAAAATAATCACATTTGGGAAGAGTGGAAATACTAAATGGTTTATTCTCTCTAACTTCCTTAAAAAAGCCCAGCAAACAAAAAGTGCCTTCATAGAGAAGTTTGACTCAGCTTTAAAATTTCTTCCATTCAAGTTCTTTTCAACAGAAGTAGGTTTGGTGGTTTTTTTTTTTTTTTTAAACAAAATGTACTTTCTTAAAAGACTAAAATGTCTTAAGCACCAGCATACTGTTCTACCTTGTTTCTGCTAAATGGGATTATAAGGGATTTAATTCTGTGAGAATTTCTGTGTTGCAGGAGGTGACTTTTTACAGCGTGTTAGAGTGAGCAGTATGTGACACTCTCCTCTGGTTCCCATTACATCCCCCTGCTCTGACCTGGGTTTTCCCTCAGTGCCAATACCATCTGCGTGTCTTCTTGGATCAGGAGGGATGGGGGAGCGAGAAGGTGGGTCAGGAGGAAAAACCTGACTTGAAGACTGCATAGTTAGAAGCAAATTGTATTGATTTATCTTTGCAGGCCTGATGGTTCTGAAAGCCACTTGCTGTGCAGCTTTAAAGCTCTTCCTGCTATATGTGCAGTCAATAAATGCTAGCGACTTGGCCAGCACCGCTCAGGCACTGATCTAGCCATGCCTTGGAGCACCTGTGTGACTTGAAATACACTGCAACCCGCAGGGCTGCTTCAGCTTAAAAGTTAAGCAGGTGCTTAAGTGCTTAGGTGGATCGGAGACCTTAGGCACTGTGGTAGCTTCTGCCTGAACACAAATGTCACCTTTACTTTTTTAGCAAAATATTGTCCCTGCCTTCTTTTTCTTCCCAGTTTCATCAGTCTCCTTCTGGCTTTTCTCAGGCTTAAGTGATTTTTCTGGCATGGTGAATGTACTGCACATAGCAAGAACCATGACTTGAAATGGAGTGTAAATAGGGAGGGAGAGAGTAGCTGTTTCTGATTGCCATGGAGTACAGAGAGCAAACAGACTTCAAGAAGTTTGAAAAGCCAGCTAGATTGTTATATATTTACTTATTTTTAATATTTTTCTAGAGGACTTTGAAATTCTTGATGATATTAAGGAGATTTAGGTGCAGAATTTGAATCTTGGGACTGTCCCTTTGTAAGCTACCATTGTTGCCCTCCGTTTATCACAAGGAGAAACTATTCTGCCAAGATGCTAATTCTTGAACAGCATCTCCACAGGTAGGAGGTGTACAAGATTTGTTTCAGTATCTCATTTCCTTTCTTCCTATCCCAGTTTTGGCAGCTGCTTCTTTGCATACATTTTATATAGTTTATTGGCTGATACACATATAATTCTGCTCTTTTATTTTTTCATCCTTCCCTCCCCAACTTCTTTTGCATCCCTTGTTTATAGCTAATAGAGAACTGGCTTGTTTATAGCTGATAGCATGGTTAATGCCAAGAAATCCTGACTCCTGGTGCATTATCACAGGGCTGTGACGCAGGGCAAGATCACGTTCCAGATCTAGGTCTTGTTTGTTTTGGATCCTTCTTGCACTGTGGAGCAGCAACGAGTACTTGACTTCTCACACTGCTCCATCGGCTCCATCTTCTGTGTCCCAGGGTCCTGCTGCCTCCTCGCATGTGCCTGCCTGGTCTGCTCGGCTTGTGCTCTGAACCCCTGGGGAGAGGAGAGCTGGGAAGGGAGCTGAGGGATTCCTTGTCATGAAAAAGATTTACTGAGCAGCCAGCTGGTCCTTTTGTATTAGAAACTGTGACTGGAGGGTTATTTTTTGTTGTGGGTTGGTATTTGTGGGGTTTTTTTCTTTCTTTTTTTTCTGTAGTTGTTTGAATTGCATTTTTAAGAAGGGAGGAATTGGTCTAGGAATTGGTGATCTTACCTGGTGTTTGCAGATTCAGAGCTCGCCTGTATACGTTGCTTGTAATCCTGATCCAAGCTCACTTACCATTTTACAATTCAGTGTTGAGGTTTTTCTCTCCCCCCCCTCCCCTTTTTCCCCCCCCCCTCTCCACACCAATATTTTTTTTTTTTATTCTGCATATTGCTTGCCCTGTGCAACAGATGTGAGGATCTGATCCCACTTCCATTGAAGTCAATAGCCAAATTCCTATCGACTTCACTGACAGCAAGAGTGAGCCCCTGTCTAGGGAGTGAGGATTAGAGCTAAGTAGGAGTAAGTAAAGTACAATAAAATCAGAATATCCTACTTACTCCTTAATGCCATGAATTCTGTTTTGAAGAATTTCTGTTTTGAATCCCATGGCTTTTTATGCTGGTGAATGCCAAGAGTTGAATTCACGGGGGTGGAGAAGAGGAGGAGCTGACAAGCATAAGAGGGTTTTGGTTTCTAGAGTTAGGAGGGACATTGGTAGAAAAGAATGAAAAACAGTCCGTGATTCCTTCATGACCCTGCAGTAAAAGGACTTCGGCTGATGGATGAGGGGCTTGGTTTGGCAGACAGGCTGCACTGGATCCACTTTTGACCGTGTCAACCAAGTGTCGCTGTCTAAATCTGGAATGCTGTTGTGTATTATGGGAATATAAATAAACCCAAAAAAAGGCTCAGGAAGGGGAAAATGGTTGAACAGAATCTTAAAAAAAATAGATTGCCCACTTCTAAACACACAGCTAAAATAAAAATAATAAAAAGAAATAATCGGAAACAAAACAAAACCAAACCCCCAAACAAACAAAAAATACCCAAAACAGGCTGAGGGAGGGGAAAAAGAGTGACTTTCTAGACGTTTTCCTGCAGGACCAGTCCTCCCAAAGGTGCCCAGATCTGCTCCCGGGAGATGGTGGTGAGATGTGGTGGAAGCCGCCTTGTCTCCACGCAGCCCCGTCTCCAGCAACCCCGCACCGGCTGGGGCTGTGGGAGCTGCGGGATGTGCAGTGGCCGTGGGCTTCCCCTTCTGCCCGGGGTGTGGTGACACGTGAGGGGCTGTGTGGACTTGGACCCCTGCAGATAGCAGCACGGCCTTTAGCACCGCTGCCTCTCGGGGCCCCACAAGGAAGAATAGGCTGTTACCCTGGCAGGGCAATATTATCTGTGTTTTACAAGCAGGAAGGCTGAGGCGAAGGGTTTATTTTTGTGTGACTCATCCAGGATGGCCCAGGAGCCTGGGGTGGACATGGAAATTCAACGTCTCACAGAGCGCCCTGGTCCTGCGTTGTCTCTCCCTGTCCTACAAAGCCTGTAGGTTTGCACAATGTACCGGCTGGGGATGCTTTTACGGGTGTTCTGCTGGCATGCATCTGCTGTCTCTCTGGGCAGGGTGCAAGGTGCAGCTTTGTGGCAGAAGGGGAGATGAGGGGCTGCAGATTTTAGGGAGTGACCCTGTACTGCCAGAAAGTGCAGGGGCAGAGAAAGAAGCCCCATTTCTGGGGTCAAGAACCCGAGTAAATGTGGCACATGGATTTTGCTGTGCCGCTTCCTCATGTCACAGCTCTGCTAGGATGCTTTCTTTGCTAGCTTTTCCTTTCTTTTTCCCTTCGCTCTCTCTTTTGGCCAGGATTTTAACATATATCACAGGCTGGTAGGCTAAGAGCCTGGGACTTCCCCTCACCACACTCAAAGTCTTTGATCTTTTGCTTTGGAGGTAACATCAAAAGAATGGCTGAGAAAGACAGCCAGCGCTGTGAAGTTCAACGTTCAAGTTAATAGCTTGACTGAAGGTTGTGCTGCATTGCTGGAGCTGGAGTAAACAGAGGCGAGCACACGCATTTCCCTGGAAATGGACCCTAGTGCTGCAGAAGGGCTTCATTTGCATTCACAATTAATCTAGGCCCTACTGAAGGGCAGGCTTGTCTTTTTATTTTGTTACTTTTTTTTTTTTTTTTTAATTCTTCCTGCACAGAAGAAGCAGGATGGTTGGCTAGGGTGCTGTGGTGGCCACATATGCACCCTCACAGCCCTGACATGCAGCTTGCCTGCACTTTGTCATTGCTGGATTTTCTCCGTTTTCAAAATGATTAAGCTAAAGCCTATTGGCAAACAATTACCTTCCCCTTTCATTTAATAATAATTAAAAAATAATCTCTAACTGGTCCTTGCCCAAGTGTACAGTGGCTAGTATGGACTTCCCCATGCCAGATAATTATTTTTTTTTAATTCCCATCCCACTTCTGTTTGAAATGCTCCTGACGTGTGGGTGAATGGCTGCTCCATACATTTCTCCATTGTCTCCGTTGCTATCTTCTGCTATTTTATTTTGGTGGCCTCTATGTTGTGTGTGTGTGTGTGTGTGTGTGTAGGTTGCTTTGGGTTTTTTTGGTGGTTGTTTTTTGTTTTGTTTTGGTTTGGGTTTTTTTTTTTTTTTTTAATGCACTGCAAATAAAGTGGGGAATATTTTATGGCTTTGCATGATGGTGCATAGCCAGGCCCTTTTCTGTATGGCTTGGAGTCTGAGGTGGAAGCTACTAGGCATGAGGTGGAAGCTACTAGGCACAGTGCAGGATAGTCACAAGTAGTTGTTAATTTGGAATTGGTGGTGGTGATGTTGGAGTCAGAGTTTCTGAGGGGCAAAACACTGAAGACCCCATCAACTTCACTGAGGTGCTTGACACTGGTGGATGAACTGGCCTGATAAATTTACAAGTTTAAAGCGTTGTTATGCGGGACTGATAGGATATGGATTTGTCTGCAGCAGTGTATTTTGGTGCATACATATGTGGAATAATTAATGTGAGTGTTAAAATCTATAGTAAAGTAAACCCAAAGGGTTCCATTTGTTTTCAAACTCATTTGTATGAGAGAGATGCATCAAAGATATCATTATTTCCCAGGCAGACATGTATTCTTCTTCATCCTGGAACAAAATAGGAGACTCGGGTGAGGAAAACAGTTAATGGCCTTAATAAACTCAGAGAGGAGGTTTTAAATGACTTTGAGAGTGCAAGCACTTTGTCCGATACGACTCAGACTTCTGTAAACTTAGTTATAAAACAAAACAGTATTAGTCACTATATTTTTGCAAATTTTTGACCTTTTGAGCAGTGCTTCCATGTGGGTCTTGAATCACCAGTGCAAGGGATGGAATTCACAAAGGAGCAAAGTCAATCAGGCACCCAAGTCCTTATGGGTTCTTGGAAAAATCCTGACCTGAATACTTTGCCCTGTTGAGTGAATTAACTGCTCTGAAGTGTGTGGGAGTTCAGGACATTTGTGCCCTCTCGAGGAAATGTGGAATGCTCTGGCGGGTAATGACCCCACTGGATGAGACCACAGGGCTCTTTCTACAGGGACAGTGAGGCGTGTTAATTTTTGAGCCAATTATCATTCAGAAGTGATGCCAAAACATTCAGCTCCACAGGATGACAGCCTGAAGCAGGTCTTGCAGGAGCTGCTGATCTTTTCCTGGACCAATGGAAGAGGGTGGTCGGTGATTCCATTGGGGTCCTGTGTTTTTCCTTTGCTGTTCTCATCCTCCTCCCTGGATAAATAATTATTTCTCTCTCTCTTTTTTTTAAAAAAAAAAAAAAAAAAAGAAAAAAAACCAACACAAAACCTGAATGCAACTAATTATTCTGATTAAACCCGTACACTGTCAGAGGAATTTTTCTACATTACTTGGGCTACCCTGATAGCCATCACTGGAAATCCTCCCCAGGAGGGATCACATGGGGAGCGGGGAGGACAGGGCAGTTTAAGTTTCCTCTGCCCTTCAGGTAACATCCTACAAACAATATGTTGCAAATCTTGGTGTGGTTATAGGGAAGCAGGAAGAAAAGAATAACAATATTCAGTAGCTTAGCAGCTATTGTATCATCACACGTTGCTTAATAAGGCTGATGTTACATGTGAGAGGTAAGCTCCTTAGTAGGAGCAGGGTGCACTGTAATGACCTTTTGTGTGCAGGTATGCTGAGATGAAAGGTCCCTCCTGAGGTTATGGGGTTAGCTCCCCAGCATGCAGAAACACTGAATTCAACTTACTGTCCTGCGCAGATGCTCTTCAGTCTATTAATGCTCTCAAAATTCTGTTTAGGAACCTGTTTTTTTCTTCCTCTGATTCCACTTAGGACAAATTTGACTTGGAAATAGAACAGAAATGCTGTGTTGTGATTTTTAAAATAAATAAATAAGCTATTGCTATGAAAGGGAGCTCATTGATCCTCGCTTGCTTCATTTATAATTACCCTTGTATGCAGTCATCCTACCTCATCTTTAAAAAAACAAAGCCGCCTCTCAAAACCCCACCAGACAGCTAACATGGCTTGTTGTGTCCCTCCCTGCCCCAGCCTCTTCATCCTCAAGAACTTATAAAATATGTGTCCACAATAAGATTATAAAATGTTGTAAGATTGGAGCCTTTGCTTTCCTGCCTGTTCAGTAAATACGTAGGTGTCTCTTGGATGTGCCCTGAGGCTCTGAAACCTGAGGCCTGCCCACATCTTGAGTTCTACTTTCCTCCTTGCAAAGTGCCTCTGGCTAGTTGAGCTGTCGATGCAGCCCCTTCCACCTCCTCCCCCCCCGCACCCCCCACCGCCCTGCTAAGAAAAAAAGAAAAAGGCTTTTTTTTCTTCCCCTTCCCCTTTTTTTTTTTTAACATAGCTGTACAGCTGTACCAAACCTCGAATAGCTGCTGTTTTTTTCAGTTACAGGTAAGGCTAAAACCTAAAATATTCCTTTGACACTTGTGGGTCCAGAGTGCTTAGCACAGGCATGTGAAAGCTCTGGTGCCGCCGGTTTGTCTGTGGCTCTCATGGGTCTGTGGGGGGCTGGCATGTGCCCGGTGCTCGCCCCGAGCCTCTGCGGGGACCACCCTGTCTCCCTGGGGTCCGCGCCGCTGCCCCACGCCTGGGTTGGGCCCTTGGCTTTCAGAGAGCATCCCGTAGACGAGTGCCCTTCTGCAAGCTGCCTCCTGGGTGGTCCAGGGCTGGGCTGGCCTCTCCTGCCTTTCCCCAGGGATTCCTGCCCTCTCCTCCTGCACGGGCTTGTCGCATCCCCAGCTCTCACCCTCCTGCAAAGTGCGAGCTGGTGCCTAACTCCTAGGATTTCGGAGTAAATCGGCTGCCCTGTGCCGCCTTCGGGAGGGCGAACTGCCGCGCATCCCTGGTTTGGCTTTTCCTCGAGCCCCATGTTTTGCAGGCGTTTCTCAGCCAAGGGAGCTGTCGGGGGTCCCCTTTGTGCCTGGGTAGCACTGTCCTCCGCATCCCTCCCTCCCAGTGGCTGAGCAGGGACGTGCCCGATCCTGGGGAGAGCTCCCATAGGGAGCAAGGCATTTGCTAGTTGTATCAGATGGTGGGGTTGAAGCTATTCTGCATTTAACTCTGCATGAACCTCATTTACCATCCTCGGAGATTTTGCTTGCATTACAAAGCCAAATATGTTTTTCTGCTCTGCTTTCTGACTCTTTCACTTAAAAGTTGTTTTTCTGGTACCTTTAATTCCCGCCCCCCCCCCCCCCCCCCCCCGCATATTCATATCTTGAGAGAGGGAACATAATATACATGAACAGGCTTTTAAAAAAAACACTCAGTGTTCCCAAACCACCGTCCTTAAATAAATATAAGAGTTGCCTTGTGGGCCAGCCAGTTCAAAATGCCTGCACTATATTTAGGAACAAGAGCAACAATTTTGGCTATTTACAGATTTATACGCTCAGGGCAGCTCTGATGACTCCTTTGTTTTAACTTTGGGGCTGTGGCATGAAAGTGTGACAAATGCAAATCTGGGGAGCACGGGCGTGTTGTGTCTGCGGGAGCAGACTCTGCTCCCCGGGGCCATGAGTTAGGTGTTTGCTGCCGGATTACTGCAGAAAAGCAATCCTCACCTCTCCAAAACAAACCTCTTCCATAACCACAAGAATTTGGCACATGGGGCAGAGTCCCTCCAGGACATGAGCTGTTGGAGAGCTACTGATACCCTTCTCCTTGGGACAGAGGCCCCATCCTAGCCAGCATTTCTACTTGGACTTTTTTTTTAATTATGATTTTATTTTTTTTTTCCCTACTGCCTCTCTTCCCCCTACCCTCTGAAAGGAAAAATGCAGGCTTGTGCATGTTGCGTTTTTGCCTATGCAGAAGAAAATCTGGTTTTTCTTTTTCCTATAGATACATAGAACAGTGTATGATTTCAATTTGCAGCTTAAAAAAATGGATTTTCCTTTTCTGTCCCCCACCCCTGTTCATTAAAACCAAAAGGATAATTTTCTGTTAGTACATTGTGCTGTTTGCCTTTTCTTCCTAGTCACTTTAGCTCAGGGAGTGGGTATGCCAGTATAGCTGTTTTGACTGAGGATAATTTGTCTCTCTGAATAAACAAAAAGAACATTGGTCGAAAACTTCTAGTAGCATCTTTTGTGCATCTTTGTCCTTAAAATACACCAATTCAACAAAAGTTGCGTAAATTTAATGCAAAACCTACCATTACTTGAAAACTCAAAATGTCTTTTGGGAGGCATGCCACATCTTTATTTGGATTTTATATGAATAGGACTTATTTTCATTGGGGTGCCTTTTAAATCAGGAAAAATAATTCATAGTGGTGTTAATTCTGGACCATGTTTGTCTTAGCATTTTTTCTGTCTGCATCTCCCTTAAGAAAAAACAACATTTCAGTTGTTCTTGAGGAAGAGTTTGTGTGGCTGATGATTCAACTAAGTATATTTTTAAAATACTTCATTTAAATACCATAAATGCATATTGCATTGTTTTGGTGGTGCTGGAGGAAACCAGAAAATAAATACATGGGGTGGCTGCCCAGGAACAAGAGGTGACAGCACAGATTTAGTGAATACTTCATTTGTTTGGTTTTGCTTTCATCCCAAATGATTCACTTAGTCCTCCGCCTAAATATAATTCTTCCTACTTAACTAGGAGTCAGCTTTGCCTCTGGCCAGACAGGGTGTCTTTTCCATGGGTATCTGAAGGCAAGCCTTCTCCTTTTCCTCTTCTGATGGACAATTGAGACATCCAGTTTGCATTTGGAAGGAGAATGGGTGGGAGCAGTCTTTCTGGCCCAATGGACTGATGCCATCGGAGAAGCAAGTAGGCTTATTGATAGGGAAAACAACTGGTGCCAAATCCTGGGAGGGAACGTTTCTTTCCTGGCTCTCTAGGAGGGATTTGGAAGCAGCTGTAATCCTGGGTTAGGAGTAATTTGTTACAGCAAGATGATACTTGAGTGGCAGGAGGATTCTGGCAGAGGCAGCGAGAGGGTTTTATTCAAAGGAGTAGCTGGTCTCGCAGAAGGTCAGTCTGACACAAATCCTGCCCCAGCCCACAAGTTTTGTTTATCAGCCAGTGCAATTGGCTGAGGGGACTCTCGACCTCTTTTACATCTTTCAAAGACCTCTCCATGCAACTGAGCTAAAAGATTATGGTGAGGAATGTGGACCAGGATACGATGTAGTGGGAAGTTGTTGGGGTTTGGTTTAGTTTTTTCTGTGTGTGGGTCCCCCCTGTCTCCCTGCCCTGCCCCCTGTAAGGCAGGCTTTCTGAAAAACAAAATAACCTCAACAGCAAACTTCCCAGCTTCTTCTAGGAGGTCAGAATATTGCTGGTTTCAGTGTTACCTCCAGGACTTTTTCCTGAGGTTGCCTTTAGGTTACATTTTTGAGTTAACTTTTTGGGTTTGCTTTTAAGAAAAAAAAAAAAAAAAGAAGAAGAAAGATATAGACAAAAGTTACCAACCCTTGGGAAAGAGAATTTTGCAAGTTCTTGGTTTTCATGGGGGCCTGAAACCCTTGGAGCCATCTATTCTGCAGTAACCCCTTGTTGCATTGAAGACCCAATCACACGTGGAAACCACAAGGGAGTTGACAGGAAATTCAGTATGAAATTTGCTGGGTTTACTAGAGAGTGGCTCCCAGCAGTTCACCCAGAATTGCTACATCAACAGGAATTTTTGTGGTAGTGATTCGAGTCATGAGTTTCACTTACCCAACAGTGGGAGAAAATATGACTCTCTCAGTAAAGCCCCGTTAGGCGATGTTACAATAACAAGCAAACAGCTACATTCTCCTGTAGCACTTTTACTCCAGGATCCCACCCACCTGAGCCTCTCGTTTGCAGGTACTTCACAGAATCCGAAATGAGAATTTGGATCAAAGAGTGAAGGTAAAAAGGAAACCCTGATCCAGATTGTATGAGAGGCCTTTTTGGAGGCGGACGCGCCTCGCCGGGTGGCCTTCTCCCATCTTGCCCTTGTCACACGTCTGCTGGCTTTTGATAGCTGTAGTGCTGAGCGCTTTATAAATCAACACGCTTATGGCTCAGGTTTTGTAAACAGAGGCATCTGAACTGGCATGGCTCCTCACAGAAAGTGTGTGGCAAACCGTTTGTGCTCCGTCTGGTGGGAGTGGGGCACGGTGCTGCCATGCGAGGGCTGCCACCGCACAGCCAGCCTGCTGCCGCAGCCGCCATCCCTCTGTGCCGTAGGAAACCAAATCAGACACTTTTTTTCCTCCTACAAATAGGAAACACTTGAGAGAACAGACTGGGCAACTGCCAGTCTGCAATGATAGTGAGAAATGAGGAAGGCAGGTAGGACCGATGGAGGTGCACAGAGGTAGGCCTCTGCCTGGTTTGTCTCTTCACACGTACGTGCAGGGGAAGGCAGTTCTGTGCAGCGGTGTTTTGCATCCTTGTCATGTAGAGATGACTTTCCTGGTGGGCATTGCCACCAGGGTACCGAAGGAGTCTGGTTAGTGCTCCCCATAATTAGTAAACGTGTAACTCCTGCTCCAGGCTCCATGTGGTGGGAGCGAGGGGAAGATGGGATGAGCTGTGGTGGGCCCCCTGGCCCCCCGCCGTGGGGAGCCGTGCAGGGCAGGTGTGTTTCATGGGATTAACGGAGAACCAGGCTGGTTGACCACTGAGCTCTCTTATTTTGGTTTATTTTGGTGTGGATTTTTTTGCCTTTTTTCTAAAAAAATAAAATAATAATAATTAAAAAAAAACTTAAAAAGGTAGTTGCAAAGCGTAAAGCTATCGTACCTCCTTTACAAATGGAGTTATGCTCTTAATGGAGTTGGAAAGTTTTAAGGGAGGCAAGGTTCCCCTGGAGCAGCCCTTCCGTTACAGCGGAGGTAGTTCAGTGCCGTGATCTCTCTCTCTAACGTGCTGTCAGATATTTTTACTGTCTTTATTTAACGGGGAGGAAAGGAATTATATTTTATAGACCATAAAATGCATTCTTGGACTTCATGCAAACACTAGTTACCAATTGTTCTCTCACTCTCTGGGAGATTGCCAGGAAGAGAAATTAAATGTGGGTCTGTACATCAAATTGTTCGGTGAGTCTTGGAGGCTGGTTTAGCTTTGAGCCTAAACAAGCCATATCTACAGAAAGACTGTTGAGATTGTCTTGGCTGTCCCATTCTTTCTCGAACGGAAGCTCTATGCTTGAGTGGAACAGAACAGGTTGCAGAGAAAATCTGGGTAAAGTGGTTTGAAGATGTAGCTGGTTTTTTTCCCCCACTGGTTTAAAGTAAGTTGATAAAAATCTACAGAAAGACTGTTGAGATTGTCTGGCTGTCCCATGCTTTCTCGAATGGAAGCTCTATGCTTGAGTGGAACAGAACAGGTTGCAGAGAAAATCTGGGTAAAGTAGTTTGAAGATGTAGCTGGTTTTTTTCCCCCACTGGTTTAAAGTAAGTTGATAAAAAGTTTGTTCTTGCACCTAGATTAAAATTATGCTTTTATTTGTGCCTGTCTTTTGGAACAGTTCTTTGTAGACATCCAAAGAGTACTCAGCCGGCTGATTTGTGCAGCGAGGGATGTGGAGGCTTTCAAATTAAATGTGAAAAAAGTAGTGGTGCTTTCCCAAGCTCCACCCAGGATCGAGAAACACTGCCTGCAGTTGTTTTGCTGAGATACCATGTGAACTGCAGAAAGTAATGCTGTACTTCTGTGTCACATGAATACTCTTCCTCTTGTAAAGCTAAAAAAATGATTTTTAATTCCTGCAGTAGCTGATTAGCCTCTACTTAGCTTCTTCATGCTCAGTACCAATGTGTTAGATCTCAACTGTAGTCTACCAACCTTGCATTCATTAGAAGCAAAAAACCTGTTTTACTTCAGTACGTCAGTAGAACTGATGGCAAGAATGCCTTTCATGCGTGTCAGAATGAGCAAATAATTATCTGAATGTGCTTGAACTTTCATAGGCAATAATTTTTAAGGAAGATTTTGCTTATTCTTGTTAGTTCTCTCCCGCAGCAGCCTCCTTCGTGCCTTTATCACTGTGCATAGAAAAACAGTGTTAAGCAGGGGTGACGTGCCACAGTAGTAATGGGATGTAGCTGTTACACTGCATCTCGTCGTAGATGCAGATGAAGAGCTATGTGTGCTGTGAGGGCATGGAGACTGGTGATTAGGTCAGGAGAAAGCAACTTATCTTGCGCTTCTGGGACGTTCCTCCATCTCCACTTTGTCTGTCTGCTCAGCCAAGAGGGACCTGCAGTTGTTGAGGTGTCCACGGGGCTCAAGCTGTTTCTTTGTGCCTTGTTCCACCCCAAAACAGGCATCGTCTTTGCCTGTTGCCTTAGACGGCTCTATGCTTTCAGTGAGACACTTCCAGATTGAAGGATTTCTCCTTTCAGGCACCCCTCTTTTGAGATCTCAAACTGTTTAATTGCTAATGCATTTCTGTAACTTTCAGGCTGAGGAGAGCTCTACCATCTCCTTTTTACGCCCTAGCAGTGCTTCAGCAATGTGACAAAGGCACAGGCAAAATATTCAAATGTGCAGCTCAAGGACCCCGTTTCAGGGACTTTTGTGTATTACTGGAAGGGAAGGAGACAAGGTCACTCAAGTTCTCAATAACGGGGAAATTCAAGGCTCTAGAAGTGTCTTATTCAGGAGTGTATCACAAGATGGTTTGGCTGAAAGCAATGCTGGTGAATAAGTGGCATTTTAAATTGGGAAGAGGACTTAGTGCCCTATGTGTATGTGTCTGTGTAGGTACACCACACTAGTTCTTTTTTTGTGTGCCACGTTTTCCATATTTATGTATTTTATTTAATCACTTGTTTTTGTAGTCTTGCAGTAGTTTAATGAGTGACATTAATTAAAAAATTATGAAAAATCAATTTTTAAAAAATGAAGCTATGTGGTAAATATTTTCATGTTTCATAATTCCATACTTTAATTTCTTGAATGCTGTGGGGAAATCTTTTGTGTGGAAAGGATCGATCTCATTGAAATGAGCCTCGTTGCTCTCATTCCGAGCGGCTCCCCTGTGCCTCGTCGTGGTACATTACATATTCTGTAGAAGGGCTGAACGTCGTGGGTGGTGTCTATTACTTCTCACACAAAAAATTCCAGACATTGCAGATTGCAAGAAACAGGAGGCCCTTTTAAAGTTCCTTCAGCAATCTCCTTCAGTTATTTAAAATAAATCCTTCAGATTTTGGTCTCATACTGCACACCTCTACAAACAAGGTGATAACTGAAGACCAAAAATAAGAGGTTGAGGCAAATTAAGGGATGGAGCAGAAGCTGAGGGTCTACATTTAAATCCTTAGAGGCTTTACCTTCTGACTTAAGTGGGGATACTAGCAGGTTGCAGTCATTTCTTTGTAGGTACCAAGAATATCCTTTTGCAACTATTTTTCTTGCCCGCAGAGAGCAATTACAGTCTTGTTAAGCTCTTTCTTCATTCCTAGTGCCTTCCTCATAAACCTCAGCCCTCCCCACAACATTGCACTCTCCTGTTACTACTGGATTATCTCAGGTTAAAATTTATCTAGATGCTTTCTCCCAGAAGAGTTGCTAACTAAATGTTGGAGAAACTCCTGAGCTTCAAAGTTGATGTCCACACATGTACTTCCATGTTATTCTGCAACACTGGCCAAGGGAGAGGCTAACAGCAAAACTAGGATCAGGAATATTTCCACTTGCATGTCATGTTGAGATCCAGAGAGAAAGTGCAGACTCTGAAGGTGGAGATGTAGTCCCATGGTTAGGGGACGTATTGGAGGCCCAAGGCATCAAGCTGACTCCAGGAGCCCTCCTCCTCCTCGTTTCAGTTCCTGGGAGCTAATAAGCACCAGCTGCAGGAAACCTGAGCTGGAGTGTTGTGCAGCTTTCCTTGTTTAAAAATACTGTTGTTTTTTTTTTTTAATTGCGTTTATGTATTTATATGCTGTGGGACATCACTCGTAGGGCATTTCAGCAGTGAAAACAATAGCGTGACAAGGGAGCAGGTCCAGGTTGGACACCGGTGCAGGAAACACCTGTGAGCTCTGTGCCATCCCTTCTATCGGGGCCACACTGCTGCAAGCCCAGCCCTGGCGCGGGGGGTGGCTGCTGGCTGTGAGTAAGAGTTTCCACCAAACTCCTCTAGTTTTGGATGTGAATTTTATTTGCTTTTGACCAACTCTGCTGTGAAATCTTGGGAAGGATGTTTGTTTGCCCTGCTGGTGCCCAGGAAGGCAGCTGCTTTGGGTGGTATTTGGGGTGGGGGTGGGCATGCAGAGCTGCTCTCGGTAGGTCTGTGCTTTGCAGGACCTTCTGACTGTGGATGGAGAGGTGTGGATGTGATGCTCATCGGAGTGGAGGGTAGGGTGGTTTTTTCGTTCCCCTTCTGCAGAAAAAAATCTGGGCCGTTCAAATCATTTGCCTTTTCCCTTGTGCTGACAATTTAACAGCCTTTTTAAAAGCTTTGGTTTCTCTCAAGTACGCTCACCCCATACGTGTTTTAATTTTTGTGCAGAGGCCTGGAGCTTAACAATTATTTTGCTTAAGCTCTCTGAGACTTGCCATAAAACTTTCTTTTTTTTTCTATTTTTTTTTTTAAACACACACATGCTAATGATCCCCATCAGATCATATTGTTAAACAGGGAATAAAATACTTACGCCAAGATGACATTATTAAAAAAAATGTTAAAAGCAGGCCAGCAGAGCCCATTTCAACAGTTTTGCTCCAAAATAATTTGCACAGATTTGTTAGAGTTAATTTGTTGAAAAGTTCAATGTTTGTACAGGCAAATCCTAATTTCCACACTGAGACACAGAAGCAGGAGAGGAGTGAGCATGTGTCCAGTGTTTGCAGGAGCAGGATGGTGGGAACTTCTCTCTCTCCTACCCTTCCCCCCCCAGTGCAGGAATGTAAAAGCAGTGTCAGAAGGCTGGGAAAGTCGGCTTCGGATTTTTGTGGACTCCTTGCAAATCAGAGGAACTGTCTGGCTCAAATCTGCATTTAGGGCCGAGAGAAGAGGATTTCCTGCTATTTAGTTGCTTGAGGAAGGAAAGGATTTACCTCTCTGCTGTAACAGTACTTAATTTTTCTCCTCTTTAATAAGAATGTAGCAGTAGTAAACCTGCAAAAGCAACCATGCCTCTCCCCCATCTTCCTTTGCTCTCCCCACACTGTGATGCGACTCCCCCCCTGCCCTAGCATCCTCCCATCCCAGCTCCCAGCCCTGGCCATGGCTTGGTGTCTCCCTCCACCGTGAAAGAGAGGGCTGTGGAGGGGGCGGCTGCTGCGACGTTGCTCCCTCGGACGGCTGCCTTGCTCAGCCCGCCATCTGGATCCAGTTAGCTCTCTCGGCAGTAGGGCTGAGTCTCATTTCCTCCAACCAGTAATGTTATATAGGCAGTGATCCTGTTCTGCCCTAACATAATTGAAAATTATGTGTATTGTAGACTTGCAGCGCTGAAATGTAGACTCGTAAAAATCTGTGGCTCAGGTAGCCTGTGGAGATTGAATTTGGCACACAATGAAGCTTTTATGTAAAGTAAGAATTATAAGCCACCACATCAATATTGTGTTACAGGCATGACAATTCTTGGATGAGGAGGCCTTCAGTCAAGCTCGTCACCTTAAACAATGCTAATATTTCATACTTTTATCAACGGGGCTGGCATTCTGAAGCGAGCAAATTGGACTTTTTTTTTCTTTTGCAAATGTCCTGCCATTGAAGCTGTGGGTTAGTAAACTTGATGTAGGCGTTGGCTGTGGGCTCTGGCCCTCTCTGTTTATCTGACAGACAGAACATCTTGCCCTTGGCGGGGCTGGGATGCTGCTCTGGATCCTGGCCACTTGGTAGAGCTTGTGGAAGCTGCTTTATTGACCCTTGTGCATTACTGCATTCTGTGGGTACTGCCTTTTTTTCCCCACACTGGTGTATTATCCACTGGTGGAAATGGAAGACACTGTCTGTCCTTGTGTGCAAAATGGAGCCCTCTGGGCTTGGACCGCTCCTGCTGGGTTCCACATGCATGTCCAAGAGGAGAAGCAGCTTTGGTTTTGTTTTAGCCTTTGCACTCTTAAGAATTCTGGGATCCTCTTTGATAGGGGTGGTTAAGAAGACTTTACTGAGAGTTCAAACTAAAGGTTTTAAAAGCAGAAAAGCAAAGTAGCAGTAAGATCTGAAACTGTCGTCTTGCACTTAGGCTGGTCAGCCTGGTGTGGGAGCACCTGCACTGAAAGTATGGGCTCTTGTGAGACTGAGTGGAGCAGGAGCAACCATACCTTTTTGCTTTGTTTCTTCTAAGGAGATTTATTGCTCGTAAAAGCCAGCAGAACTGACAGTCCTGAAGGCTTTGTAATCCCTGCAATAATTACTGACTGGACAGGATCTGATGTGAGCTTACTCAAGCTGCTGTGTCAGTGCCTCAGTCTGCCTTTGGGGCAGTCTCAGAGAAGGCCATGTGTTTCTTGGCCTGTGTTTTAGGACAGCTGCTGACTTGAGCTCCTTCTTGGGTTGTCATGGTTGTAGGAATATTCCAGGGTTGCTCGTGACCATGGAGTGGTCATGGCAAAATGAAGGTGGTTGGTTTATTTTGGTGGGTAATGGCTTAGTGGCCATTTCCTGAAACGCCATTGCTTGAACTGGCAGGTTCTTGTAAGTGCTTTAGTTGTGGTAGCAGTAACTTGTCACTCTCCAAAATGGTTGTGGAGTTTGAAACAGTCATGTACCACGAGGTGTACATCCTGTGAGGACGTTTTGCTTGGAAAAAGACTTCACTAGCTGGCTGGAAAACCTGAGGAAGCCAGTAGCAGCTGTGACTCATCAGGACCCTTTCTGCAAATTCATATGCCCCTTTATGTGGTAGTGTTACCGTCACTAAGACAACTGATGGACTTCTAAAAATGTAGCAGTTGACTTGTTTAATAGTGCCATCTGCAAGTCTGCAATGCAATTAGATTTCCCCTCAAGTTAAGAGGCTCTCAGTCAGCTTAGGTTTTGGGTCCATTTTCTGTGCACTTGGGTTGTGTTTTTAAGAACATTTTTGAAACCACAAAGGGTTAGAAAGTTACTTTAACATCATCTCAACTTTAAAATTTATGTTGTGGTCACCTATGTTGAAGAGCAGGGATTTGATACAAGTGATCAAATATCTGGAGGCTTACAATCGTTGCAAGAGTTAGAAATGTTGCTTATGGTAGACTAGTTCTGGTTTGTTTGGGTTTTATTTCTTGTTTTTAAGAAGTGCTGAAGTATTCTGGTCCACATTGCACAAATCCCAAATGTGGAGATGAATAAAAACAAGACTTCTTGGAACTTGAGGAACTCGTATGGGGCACATATCCAGAGTATGGGTTTGTTTATTTGCATTCCAGTAGCTCAGAAATCTCAGGCCCTCCAAGCGAGGAATTGGTAACACATCTTCCTGCTGAACCCTGCTTTTGGTCACCTTGGTGCCCAGGGTCTTGCAGCGAACGGGCCTTGCATGCTAGCAAATGTTTTGCATACGTGAGCAAATGTGATAGTGATGTGCTGAAAGCATGGAACCAGATCTCCTTCCTTCCTTAATGGAGATTTAGATATGGCTTCCGTTGTTTGCCTGGGGTGGCAGGGGCTGTTTGTGTGTGGCTCTCCTTCAAGATTACGGTTACAAAAAAAAAAAAAAAAAAAAGTGGAGGAATGGGTAAACATAACTATTTCTCTAGATATTTTCTAGGAATAGATCTGTTAGGTCAACTAGAGCCTAGTGCTAAGTAGGAGGTTGTGCAGTAGCCTGTTCTATGCATACAGCTGCTTTTCTTAGTTCTGGGAGGAGGCTCAAGCTATGTGATAGTACACATTTCTTCCAGCATGATACAGGGCTTTTAGAGATCACGTATTAACCAGTATGCCTATTTGGCACAGTGCAGCACCATGCAGAGAGAAAAGCTTGGGCTGAAATTATATTTAGATGTGCAGTGCAGAAGTCTGTTTGGGCTAACTAATTTCTCTGTGGGGCTGCTTGTGGTCAGAATCGAGCACTTCTGATGCAGCAATCTGGATACCAGCTCGAAACTTCACCTCTTTGGTGGAAGCTTTGAGCTCTGCTGTGCAATCGGCTGGGGTGCAATGACTCCTCCAGTGGGTTTAGTGAGAGGACAGGCATGCCCAAGAGCAGAAGTTTTAGTCGATATTTGATGCTGATTGTATCTGTGGGTATGTCCTGCTCCTTCTTGAAGTGCAGTTAAGCTTTTTTGCTTTTGAATCAACACCCCTTTATGCTGTAGACTTGCTGCCTGTGTGTGTTCAGCCCATCTGCCGATGACAGTGACGTGAAGGAATTGTGGCTATCCCCAAGCACCTGGCCAGCACAGCTGGGCCTGAGGCACCAGGCTGTACTCTGCCTTGGACATCATCAGTGGGAGAGCTTATTAAGTTTGGCCTTGTAATTGAATAAGTCACACTGTGCAAGTCCCTTAAGGGGTGTCTGACAAGATGAGCAAGCAGAAAATAATCCATGGTGACTTCTGGAAATGGTGAAGAATAGAGAAAAGAGGTGCTGAGACCCAGCAGTGGTGGGTCTTTTTGGGGTAGATCTCTGCTTCTAGGGCTTGTACAGCACTGGGAAGCTGGAGGAGTTGACATGGTGCATTTTTTGAAAGAAGGCTGATGGATGGCCTATTAAATAATGAGGTTATATTCTTAACCCATGATATGTGTTTTCCCTCTCCTGAGATTTATAATCTGCCTCCCCCTCCCTTGTCCCATCCTCTCCATGGTTTTGGTGTTTTGTTTCTGTGTGGGTTTTATTCTTCTTCTAGATTTGCTATGATTAGCAAAATCAATGTAATACTCTTTGCAATTTGCTTTATTTTCTTATTCCTGAACGTAACGCGGTGGTATGAAATTGTTGGTGTTATGCACAGATTTTGTTTCCACAAACATGTGAAGTTGTCTTAATTTTTGTTTCAGTTCCTTGCATAAGTTTTAATTTATATCTTTTTACCCATGTTACCTAAGATTTGTTATTTTTTTTGCCTTTCTTTTCTGAACTCATTTTTCTTTCCCCATTTTTGTTTCCTCCATCCAGTATCTGCAGATGAAATGGCCACTGCTTGATGTTCAGGCAGGGAGCCTTCAGAGTAGACAAGCCCTCAAGGATGCTAGGTCTCCATCTCCAGCACACATTGTTGTAAGTAAACGCAGAAAGATGTTCTTCCTTTATTTGAAAAAAAAAAAAAAAAAAAAAAAAAAGCAAGCGCATTTGACATTAATGCCATTGGTTATCATCAGTTTTCTTTTACACAAGCTAAAAGAGAAATACTTCAAAACAAACAAAATCCCTAACAAGCCCATGGTAAAAGGAGGGAATGCAGTTGCGATGGCTGGGCTGTTTACGGAATTATCATGCATGTGCCTCATAGGAGAACAGAGAGTTGAAAATGCTTTACATTTACACACTGCAGGATTGCTTAGTGACAGCAAAGTCCAATCAGGCTGGTTCACACATCTGACAATGTTGAACTGAAGAGGCGTGGTGGAAAGCATTAAAAAAGTAAAAATGAAGCCTGTCCTATGGGATTTACTAAAAAAAAATTTTCTTACTGCAAAATCTTGAATGAAAGTTTGTGAGCATTTTTCCTGGGTGAAGGCTCAACAGAGCACATGTCCCTGTATGTTGTGATGACTTCTTATTTAGTATAAAATGTGTTATAACATGTTTACTGCTTACCTAAAAAATATAAAACTCTCTTTATAATGAGTAGCATTGCTAAAAATAGCTTTATTTATTAACTTCTCACTTGAAATGTTCAGTTCCCGGTTAAATTTTCTTGCTTCTGTTGTAAAAACAATACTGAGTTTGAAATGTTCAATACAAATTTCTGTGAGAGGGGTTTGGGGTTTTAGTTTACTTTCTAAAATAGCATCCATGGAGGTCTAAACAGTGTCGGTGCCATCTATTGTTAAGGAGCATCTTAGCTCCGAGAGGTCATCTGGGAAATTTATCTCTGGAGAAGATGGCACGTATGCTGAAATACTTGATCACCAAGTTTTACATGACTTTTATAGCCATTGGATGATAGCATGGTTCCCAGGAAAATAAACCTTGCATGTTCTTTATTTTTTGCTATACACAGTCTAAAGCTGATGTAGCTGGTAGATCATCCAAGGTACACATTTGTTGTGTTATAAGTCTCAAATCGTACTAAACATTTTTGAGAAGCTTCTTTTTCCATTGTTGTCTCTCACTTCAGAAGTGTCAGCCCTTTGCTATGAGTGCCTTAGTTCTTTATTTAGAAAGAAAAAAGGTTTTCTGTCTTTTAGAGCCCACAGTTTCTAAACTAACCCTCAATGTGGCAGACAGCGGTGGGAGCAAGACTGGTATTTTCCTAGTTGATATCTAGCGCTGGTTGCTTCACTTTTTCAGAATGACATGGCTTTCCTTCCCATCCGTTTGGGCCATCACTGGAAGAGGAGATCAGAGAAAAGATGTTTGGCTGGTTATTTAGAAATCTACAGCCATCAAAACCTCCTATCATCTTATTCTTAATAAGGAATTACTTTGTTTATTTCTTATTTTGAGGGATTGTTTTTTTTTTTTTTTTTTTTTACTGCTGTGCTAGAGGACCAGCACAGGGGATGGGAGTGTTCCCAGGGCTCTGGGGCCAGTGTGGTGGAGTGGTGTCAGGCTTGTAGGAGCTGATGGCAAGGGAGCAGGAGGTGTCTCCTGGCTGGCTGCAGCCCTGGGAGGGCAGGCTGAGTTTGGTGGGTAGCTTTGCTAGAGATCACTTGCTCTTCCCAGTGATGAGCATCCGCTGTCCCCGAAGCCTCCCACCGTGCAGGAGAGCAGGCATGTGTCTTTAAAAGCCAAAGCAGCTTATAACGCTGGGGGGCTGGTTGGGGTCCTGACTCCCCTGGCCCTCTCCAGCCTTTCCACCTGGGTGTGGGTGAGGTGAAGATGAGTGGACAACTCAAATACACACTAAAAAAATGGGTTAAAAATTCACGAATCACAATAATTTTTGGAAAATGAGAGAAACCTGTTTCCAGGGAGCCTGAGGTTGATCTGCCTTGTATTTTGACCATTTATGGGGTTCTTATGGGTCTCTTTAAAAGCTGTTTCACTCTGCTATTCAATAAAAAGCATATTTACCATAGCAACCACTTAGGCTGTGAGGAACATATACTACCTCCGAGATGGAGGCCACCTTCCAAAAGAGCCACAGCTGGCATTTGTAATGTGATCTTTTGTGCTACTTACAATGTTGGAGGGAGAGGAGGCGGAGGAGGGAGTGTGGGGGGAGCAGCGGTGGGGTTTTTTTGGGGTGTGTGTGTGAGTTTCTGCAAGGTTTAATGTTTATTTCTAGCAGCAAACTGTTTTGCCTTGTTCTGTTAAAAAAACCTAAATAATGGGCAACTTTTCCCAGCCTTCTTGCTGGCATCTGCCCCAGGCCACATTAATTCTGTGGAGTAAAAACAGTCTTATTTTTTGGTAAATAAAGGTAGAGCCAGGTAATGGCATTCAGCAGAGATGAAGTGGCTGCAGATGCCAGTTGGCCTGTGATATGTCAGGCTTCTCTGGTGTCCCCATTTGTTTCTGCTGTGCCTGCCCACAGCACCTGGGACCTGGCTGCTCTTGCACAAAGCTTTACACCCATTTCTGCATACGTGAAAATGGAATCACGCTTTTTATGGAATAATGAGGGGTATTTTGTGGGCATGCTGATGTTCCTGTAAGAATGTAATGTGTAATGTATAGGGATAGAAACTGATTCTACACCTGATGCTGTGTCTTGTCTACTCGCCAAGTATATTTAAGCCAGTTTTTCATCTTGAAATCAGTTGTGCTGCTCTGAAGATCTGTAGAAAAATGCTAACACCTGCAAATCATTTCTTATCTTTCCCCTACCTCTGAAATCAGGATTTGAGGCTAATCTTTATAGCTGGATTACAAAGAGAGGAGAGTGTATGGGGTTTTTCCCCCCATATTTTTTTTTATTTTATTCTCCCCCTTCCTTTTTCCTTTCTTTTTTCTTTTTTAATGTTCTCGTTTCTTAGTGCTTGGCTGTGACTACCATGAGCTCTGTGTTAGGGCTGTAGCCTTTACACCCAGCTCCAATGAAACTCCCCTTGGCTTCAGCAGGGGTTTTTAGTTTAATGACTCAAGGCTGCAGAACATGGCTGTCTATAAGGTCTTAAGTAAAGTCTGTACTGTTTGTCAGCCACCCTCATTTCAGATTTGTTTAAGAACATTAAGGTAAGGCTACAAAAATTGAAGTAAAAGACTAGCATGAATAATTGGGCTGGATTGCCCCCAGTGCTGAGGACTGGGTTAATGCTGCTTTTCATGGTGCTTGAGAGAGTCTCCAAGGCCCATAATGAGAAACAGAATATTAAACTGAAATTATGTTCAGCGTGTCTCTAGGAAGGTACAGCATGAGACTCCATTTAAGACCAATGCGTTTATTTGCATTTAGGTGCTTCGCTAGTCTTGTAAGACTCTTGCATCTTGCTCTGGCACAGTCATGCTGCTTATCTGTGTCCAAAGGTGAAAGAAAACGGGGGGAAAAATTGTTTTAATAGTATGCTATTAAGCTTGCTAGGTCAAAATTTTGAATTCAGCCTGTGGATATAGTAGTATTTTGAGGCTGGGATTTTTTTAAGGGTTTTTATGGTTATTTTCCTTCTTTTTTTCTTACCTTTGATTTCATTGAAGGTATTAAGACTTCATAAAACAGTTTTAGCAGAAAGTTTTTGGGTGTAAAGCAGATGCTAGCTGGGTGCCTTACGTGTTCCTCTAAGTGGGTAGGGTGCTTGTTGTCTTGAAATCCCATGTTCAATGTGCACCTGATCTGCTCCATCTGTGTGCCGCCAGTTTGGTGATAAGGAATGAGATCTGGGTGCCCTAGGAGTGGGATTCTAGCATGAAAATTTTCTGTTGCGGTGTGGACAGGCAAATGAAAGTGAGCACGGTATGTCTGCACAAGGAACTCCAAAATCTGCTGCCTGCAGAAAGCAAGCTCCTTTAAAACCTTTTTCATCTATTCATGCATTCCTACAACCTTAATGAGAAAAACAGTGCTGTTCTTCCCTGTTCTCTGCAGAGTACACACTGTGACTCAGTGATACCTGGTTTGGGGCAGAAACATGGGTGAAAGACTGATCCCAGGATCCTGCCTCCTGCTGTTTTGGCTAGGCAAAAACTTGCTTTTAGCTTCCTTTGTACCAGGCAAAAACATTCAGAACCCAAAATGGTGGTGGTTTGGTACAGTATATTTCTTATAAAATACTTAAAGGTTTAAAAAATGTCTGCATTTTCTTCTGCAGGGAGGCCTTTTGAAGTAAATGTAAACGTTACCTTGGGGGGAGAACTTGCAGCGCTATTTGGCCTGGGTTTTCTAGTATGTAATGAACACAGCCATAAAGTAGACTGAATCCCCAAGAACAAAGAATCTTACTGTGCAGTAGTGTATCTAATTTTTTCTTTTTTTTTTCTTTTTTTTTTTTTTAAGTAGGTAAAAATGTGTTTTCAAAACATAATATGACAAGCAAAACTGAAGGCAAAGCCACCTGAAATGTACTGCCTGTTCTCAGCCTCTTTGATGTGCATGGACAGTGGGTGTCTGGGACTGCTGGGTGGTTTGGAGGGATCAGGAATTTTTTCCCAGAGCAGTTAGAGTTGAAGCTGTGTGTCTGCCCAGCCTGGTCCCTAATTTCTTTCTCTTGTGTGGTTTGCAGTTACACACTTTGAAAGAAAAGACAAATACCTACAAGTAATCATTAGGTTTATCTTAGCTAGATTTAAAAATTCTCCTAGTGTCCCTTCAGACAGGCCAGAAGCAGAGTGCATCCCAGGCGTATGCATGGTCCTAGGTGTATGTAGCCATCTGGAAGCACAGTCTTGCAACTTCCACTGCAGTGTCCCAAAAGGGCTTTTAAAGCTCTGCGTTTGCCTTTAATATTTAGCTGTAGAGAGGTTATTCTTCCTCTGCAGTAACCTCTTGAGGTGTTCTTGGATGCCCATGATGGGACACCCTCTTCCCTGGAGATCTACAAAGCAATCCTTGGCGTATGCAGACTGTGTTGAGAGTTGCAGGAACATGGTGGTGGTATGGCAGGAAGGAGCTGGGCATCATTTGTGTCAGTGTCCCATATTGAGAGGAGCACGTGCATGAGGAGGAGAGGGCTGTGTGTCCGAGCTGTACTGGCATCCTAGGAGTCCCTGATGGCAGGTAGGTCACGCCTTGGTGCACTGACCCAACAACAGATCCCTGAAACTCACACTGCAGAAATATCCATGAAGACTTAATTGGAAAGCTCCTGTAGTGACTCTCTCCTTTTTAAATGCTCTATACTTTATTTGGCTAATTGCTCTGGCAGTGAAAAGTAAAGAAAATGTTTCATTAATACATGCCCAAAAGTGTGCAAATGTCTTGTCCTGAATTTTCAGAGCCGCATGGAATTAAGCCACAGAAGAAGTTAAAGGTGCTGAGAATTTTGTGGCTAAATCTCTTACCACTAATTCAGTTTGGTTTTTTTTGTTGGGAAGGATTGTATTTTTAAAAAAAAAATCTACATTCAAACCTGAATGCTTATAGAATTCACGTACTGGCAGCCCAATAAAATTGTTTTGGATGGATTCCTGTAAAGCACACACATTATATTCAGTACCCACTAAATATGAATGGGAAACCTAGTGTTTGGTTTGTGTAAAGCACAGAAGAAATGTGGATTCCGTAAAAGTAATTCACTTGATAATTTGATAAGTTTTGCAAAATAATTCAGACTTTAGGGTACTGCTTCATGCTGTTGTGTTTACTCTGTGGCACAATGTCCGTCCTCTACAGACCTTATTTAGGTACTGGAGGTAAGCCCTCTGCTTTAATGTCGGGACTGGGGAAATGTGCAGGCTTGTACCTCTTGCTGTGAAGTGAGCAGGAATTTAATGCTTCTGCAAACATCAGTCAGCACAAAAGCACCTTCAGAAGACACCTTGGGGCTGGATTGGCAGCTGGGATGAATTGTCACGCTTGGTTTTAGTCAGGAGATCTGTGACTAGCTTCAAGAACTCTGAAGGATTTGGATGTTGGGGTATTTCAGCTGTGAATAAATGCTGTAAAATGTATAGTACTGCCAAACCCAATTGTTCCAGGATCATGAGTCAGGCATCAAAAGATCATGAGGATTGGTGGGGTTTTTTTGTGTTGTTTTTGTTTGTTTTCTGTTTCTTAAATAATACATTTTGTATTCTCTTTATTTGTTCTCTGGTTCCTGAGCCTGCAGGGTATACTCCGCTCATTCTCAAACTTTTCTCTACAGCAGTTCAGGAGCTTGCTGTGTGCTGTAAGTGGAGGCTGAGGTTCTTCCCTAAAGAAAAATAGCAAGTATTGCTAGACTGGCTATAAAATCGTAGGAGCTGGCAACCCTAAGCGTTGCTCCAGGAGAAGGCAGCTGAGTCGGAGTGTTACGATATGCTCGGCACAATCTACTGAGCATCCATTTCTTGTGAATCACTGGGCTGGACTTCAGGAGAACCTGGTTCTTGGCACCGGGAAAGGCTCTGGCTTGTGGGTGCTGGGGTGGCTAACCTTGAGGTGGCTGCAGTGCTCCCCACTCCCAGGGAGGGCCAGGCTTCTCTGGCATTACTGAGGACAGCTCAGCAGGTCTCCTGAAGCAGCAGGTTTATAGCCCAGGATAGTGTGGTGAACCAGCATCATCTTTGATTTCCAGGAGTGGCTGTGCTGCAGCTCCCATTCCTGAGCTGGAGCCTCGAGATCTAGTATTTTGGTTTGTCTTGGCACACCAAAATATATCTGCTTATCTCTCTCTGACATACCTACACAATGAAACTCTCTGGGTGAGGGGAAAGCAAGACAAAAATTTGCTTATCAGAGATCCTTAAGACATAATTATGCTGCCTTCATCGTTGTTGGAAGTGCACCTACTGCAGGCTTCCCTCTTGTATCCTTTGTTTATGAAATACCCGCTACGTCCCAAATGTGATGCAAATATAAATCCATAAATTCTGGCCCTTTCTGACTGGTTAGTTTGGGATAACAGTAAAACTGCAGAGAGCGGTATTTTGAAGTAGAAACCGATGTGGGGAAGATGGTGCAAGAGGGGAGTATTTTAGCACGGGGGAGCCCATGCTGTGTTTTGGATTCAGTCATATAGCAGTTTGTTATGCTGGAGCATGCATGTTAAGTTAATGTCTAGGGGCTTGTGCGGGCCTAAAATTAAGTATCAGCGAGCTATCAGCTCTCCCACAGAAGAGTGGTTGTGTTGATCAGGAATGGAGACAGTGCAGGCAGTCCGTCCCCAAAGCCTGGGTATGCATGAAGACTGCAGCAGCAGCCGTGTGTAGTGGGCTTGGCCTTGGCAGTAGGCAGAGAGCCGTGGCAGTGCTGGGTGTTGCTGGAGAGCCAGATGGGTGAGCCTGTCAGATCAAAGATGATGTGTACTGAGGGTGGCAGACTTGGCAGGGCTGCTCGCCACAGGTTCTTCTCCCCGCGCACCCTGTCTGCAGCTGAAGTTTGTGGCTGGATCCAATCGCGAGCTTAGAGAAGTAGGTATTGAATAATGCAGCCTGGTTTGGAGCCAGAGACCGTGCCGACTGGAGCAGGAGCAGCCGTTGTGCATAGAGCAGAAGATTTAATGGGTAGGATATGGCCCCGGCACTATTTTTTCCCACATTTCTAGAACCACAGTCTTCCCTTTCCAGTACGGCTTTGGGCTTGTTGACGCAGAGCAGAAAAGCCCAAATATGCAGTCGAAGTGGCTGTCTCAGAATAACTATTCCTCATTATCTCTCCATGCGGCCACTCTTACTCAGCAGTAAGAGGTCCTTTGTGTGGTTTAGGTTAATCCGCTTTGGAAACGGATTAAGCTAAATCTCACAAAGAAACTCTTAGGGCTGAATAACAGTGTCCACACGAAGAGATAATTCGAAATAGTTGTTCTGCATTTTTTAATTTACACTTGAGCCCTTGCACAAAAACTTCCCTGTGCAGATGAGCCCACTTGAATAGGAAACTGCTATTTTCTGTCTAAACAAGGTCTGTGTAGTGTGTCCAGGTGCTGTAGTAAAGAAAACAGCACACATTTATCATTAAAAAGAAAGGAAGAAAGCTGGCATTACTGGGCTCAGGAACATTTGTTTGCCAAGTTGCTCAAGATCAGGATTATTGCTTTTCTCACCAGTTCCTGTGGCTTGGGATTAGATTATTCATGGGATACTTCACTTTCTAGACTATGTAGACATCTCTATTCTTTCCTATGGAAGAAACTGGAGCTGCCTATAAGACACGGCTTAAAGAGAAGGAAGGGTGCGTTCTCCTCTGTCCTATGCAGACCTATTTGGCAAGGGGCAGACCCATTTTGAAAAGCTTTTGGAGAGTTAGTGATGTTGCAAGTAACACGGAGTCATGCCTTTGTAAAATAATCTCTCAGCCCTCATCTCTTCCCAAGCAGTGTTCTGTGCCTAATTTCACAGAATGAAGCTAGAAATTTTTGTTAAACAGACTTTGGTTCTGAATATGCTTGTGGTCTGGTAGCAGGGAGCTGATTCCAGGGACCTTGTCTTAAAGCTTTGCTTGTACCCAACAGACACTGCTCAGCAAAATCATTCAGCACTTTCCCGATATGGGGAAGCATTGCTCGCTCCTCTGTTTTACCAGTGCAGCCAGGAAGTTACTTAAAACTTTCCCAAGTTGATTTCGAGAAATGGATGATTTCCCCATTTGTATTTTAGAGGCATGCAAAAAAGCCCTGCAGCTCCACAGGAAAACAAAACAAAACAAACAAAAAACCTCCCAAAACCTGAAGTGGTTTTTGAAATCTAAACCTAAAATCCTAACATACATCAGACCCTACAGGAAAGTTACTTTTGGTGCTATTTAGGTGCTGTCAGGACCCTGCGTATCCATGAATCATCATGTCAGATGTACATTACAGCTCATCTCTCAGGATTAGGAAGTTTTGGGGAACCAAACCAGTCCTTCCCCTACCCCAGCAAGCAGTAGGTCTGCAGCCAGGCTCACCTGTGTAGGAATGATATATACATGTGTAACGAGAGACAGGCTGTTAGTGGGTCCTGGACATGCATGGTTTGAACCCGTATGTGTGTGTATACAAGAAGGGTGCTTTCTGACTAACTTTCCTGATGGAATTAAGAAGTAACCAAATCCTTGGATTTAGGGTTTTTTTTGGGGGGTGTTTTTTTTGTTTTGCGTGTGTGTGATTTTTTTGTTGTTGTTGTTTGGTTTTATTTGTTTTGTTGGTTTGTTTTTGTGGGGTTTTTCTTGTTTGTTTTTTTTGTTTTTGCAACCTTACCCCTCAACCTTCCTCTTGGTGCAAGTTAAGGAAGGACCTGGTGATGTCCCTGGGCCTTGTGGTGCTGGCCTGCAGAAAGAGGTGGATCTGTGCTAGTTTCCTAGGAGAGGCGAGCAGTTCTCCAATATGCATTTTTTTCCTGTTGGCAGGACTCAAAGACTTCTCAGCTACTATTACTGTGGAAACTAGCTTCCCCTTCCTTTTTACTTTTTAGGCCTTGATTCAAGAAATCATTAAACGTGAGCTAATGTCCATCCGTGTTCAGGACAACGCTTAAGTGCATGCTCGAAATATTGTCTTGTATAGTGACACTTTTCTGAGTGGGGGTTCTGGAAATGAGCATTTATATGAAATAAAGCCCCTTCCTGAGAGATGGTTGTGGCTTCTGCCTGTCCCCCAGCTAGCAAGTACTGAGAAGGGAAAGAGAAGGAGAGAAGGAATAGCATGTCCCAAGCTCTTCTCCCCTGGAGCTTGTACTTGTGCTGACGTATTTCTTCTCAAAGCTGTAGGAGGAGACACCCTGAAGGAGGGTTTTGGTCTCTTGGTGCTTATCTGCCCACTGGGAAATGCACAGAATCTCTCCATGGTCTCCTCCCCTGGCTGGAAGGGTAGTGTCTGGGAGAGGAAAGACAAACCCCCAAAATTTTGCCCTCTTGTAATGCTTGCAGAGGTCTCCAATGTCAATATTGTGTGTGACAGGGATGTGACTGCCCTGTAATAAGGAAACAGTATTTTGTGGAGGAAAGCAGAGTGAAGGGACTTGAAAGCCTCCAGACTTTCTTAGTGTGCATTTACAGCTGTGAACGCTTCTCCTGCCAAGCAACTGCACGTAAGCAGCAGTATCATTAGAAAACCCCAAATGGCTGGAGTGCACAAAGCTTTCCCTGGCAGCAGAACTTGTGTCGCTGCATGTTGGGCATGTCTACATGGTTAATTAATATGAAGCAAGCAAAGGTTTGAATTGCTAAAGCCATAGCTGCTACACGTTGACTCCCCATCTCGATGTTTTTCAGACATGCCGAGCTCTTTGGAGGGAAGTTGTTTACTGGACATGAAGTAACCTGCTCCTCATTAAAGGGCTCCGATGGCCAGGACAGGTTACCTTGGGATAAGCTCTGGTGTGAATCTGAGACAGGCCGGTTGCTCCACAATTGCTGCCCGGGGGGTAAATGTGAGGTAGCAGATGCCATTTGGACTGAAGGTGAAATTTGCTCGCGCCTGTGTCCAGAGCTGAGTGTGTGGCCAAGCAGTTACAGAGGTGCTATAAGACCTCGGTGAAGCTCGCCCTGCAGTAACTTGTTCTCCTTGTCATGCCCGGAGCACATCCAGGGAGTGTCTGCTCACAGTGTAGATGGACTGTTATGCTCTGTTCCCGTGTATGCAATCCTTTGGCCACCTCAGATCGCTGCTCTGAGGAATCTGTGGGATGAGTAAATGGTGAGAAAATGTGAGGGAGCAGCCCCAGCACGGATGGGAGAGGAGAATGGCCAAAGAGCTGGCGCCCTGTTAGCTTTTTGGCCAACTCAGCTGCTTCTTGCCTGGGCGCTGAGCCGGGCTCGTGACTCTTGCATTAAAGCATCATCCTGCTACTGTTCGCTGGTGATCAGGATCAGATGCCTTAGCCTGGGGATGGAAAATTAGGGATCCTTCTGTTCCCAAGTGCTATCCAAGCCTGATGGTGTCCTCTCCCTGTGGATACCGTGTTTCACTGCTGTGGTTGTGAAATGAGCAGGTCAAAGCCTTGGTGCAAGTTAAATATTGCTATATTGTTACCTGTATTTAAGAGGATCTAAGAGGCAAGCTCCTCTCAGAGAAGCGGGTTGTTGTCCCTGCCTCACATTGCTGGGATCCAGGGGGGGTGGGCTGTGCAGTACAAGGCACGGCAGTGGTCTGGTTGCTGTATGCGTGTGGTGTGACGGGCACCGTATGCTCACATCCCTTTCCCGGAAACGTAACGTGTTCTGCATATCAGATCATGGCAAAGCTGGGAGCAACGTACAGCTCCCCTGACTCCAAATTCACAGTCCGAACTGGTAGGCTGTCTTTGACATGCATGTTTAATGTGTAGTTGTCTTTGCATATTTTGCTGGAGGGGACTAAAGGCAAAAAAAAGTACAGTTGCTCACCTGTCCTTCAGCACAGGTGAGCTTTGCACTTTTTCCCTTGGACATCTGTGAGATGTTTAAAAGAGCAACATGGGTTCCTGACATCAAACAGTTAATAGCAGTGAGTGTGGTACAATAGCTCATTAGGACCTAAACGTGGGCTGCAAACTCAGAAATCTTGATGATTTTGGTCTATAAGGACACTGAACTTTCAACCCTAGTTCAGCAATAATAAATGCCTGTTAAGTAAGGCTTCCTTTTATGAAGAGAGGGTGGATGGATGCATTTCAATGGGCATTACAAGTATTACTACTCGTTTCAGCGTCTGCTGGTCGAATGCATCCGGGCATGGGAAGGCATTTCAAGATCTGCACAAAAAGCACTTTGAAGTATAACCTTTGTGAGTGTCTTAGCTAAACCTGACGGCAGTTGGAAGCAGCACTTTATTTATTTATTTGTTAGTTTCTTTTAAAGTTTTTTTTAAGAAAAGCAAAACCAAACAGACACAAAAATATAAACCTGTGAGCAATTAAATGAAAATGCAGTTTTGAAACTTTGACCCAAAGTGAAAGGTGGTGGTGTATGTTTGGCTTTCGCATGGATGTTTTCATAACCAGATATATAGGTGCTGATTTCTGAAAGCAGGGGAAGATGAAGCTGGGCTCCGGGGTGGAGTTTAGGCAGTTGCTCAGGCTGATAGCCCTGCCACCCTGGAGAAGAGAGGCTCAGGAACCTAGCTGTCCTCCAGCCCGTGCTGCCTGTGCCCATAGGAACTGCAGTGAGGAACTGAAAAATTTTTAACAGCTTTTTTGTCTACCTATAAAAGGATCCTGCAGACATTACAAGGACTAAGATTTGAAACAAGTCATGAGTGCCTGCAAGTTACTGCTGTATAAACTGCAATCTTCCTTGCCTTGAGTTTGCAGGTCTTGATGCAGGCGGGCTTCTGCTGGGGTCCTACGTGAGACTTGAAGTAGCGTGTCTGTGTGTGTGTTTTACCTTGCCTCTCAGAGAGCACGAGAGAGACCTCCGTGAAGAGAGTGACAGGGTTTGATATAAACCAGCAGGACTGCATTGCTGCCATTATTCGACAGTAAACCCTTTCACAATGCCATATGCTGTGCATTCCAGCGCAGCGGCGGAGGGTGTGATATAGTTAAAGCACACTCGGCAAACAGGAAACGCTGGTGACCGCTGTGTGTGCTTTTCATGGAGATAAAGTATTGAGAGCGTAACAAAAAAAAAAAAAAAGGGGCTGGGAATGGGGGGGGGAAGAGGATGGTGGGGGTGAAGGAGAAGGATATATTTTGGGCCTGACGCTCGGGTCTTTATGAAAACACAGGCAGGAAATGCAGCCGCGGAGCAGCCGAGACAACGCTGCTTTGCTCCAAGATGTTTGTTTTACTCCATTATGTGTATTTTCTAGTTTGCTGCTGGGTATCGGGAGTGGGTGGGGTTTTTTTCTTTCTTTCTTTCTTTTTTTTTTTTTTTTTTTTTTAATTTTCTTTTTGAAGTTCCTACCACTCTGGCTTAGTATACAACTCCCTTCCCCTCTACCCTACCCGAGTAATTATCAAAGGCTATTTCTGGGGACTAGAGTACAGTAATATATATTTCATACCTCAGCAAAATCCAAACATTTGTATTTAACCTAAGCGTAGTTATTTTCCTGGCAGTGGCCCTGCAAAAGGCATTGCAAAGCTTCCTCGGAGCTAGGAAGTCGCTACTGCAGGGCAGCAAGGAAGGCAGGGGGATGGGACCAACAGGTCCTCGGATGGGGAGAGCTCTGAATCATAAACACACCATAGCTTTAATAAAATAAATGAAGTGGAGCCTTTTCAGTCAAGGGCAGACTGTATTGGGGCAAGCCGGGCTTTTAACGTTGGGAGTGAAAATTGACAGGCTGAGAACTGGGACATAAACAAAAATGTCAGTCCCTGGGAGTCTTGTTCACTGGACAATGTCTCAATTGTTTCCGTGATTTTTCGCAGGCAGCAGGGGATAGTGGGAGATTTAACTCTTTACCGACCATGCAGGCACTGGAGGTGCTCGCAGAATGAAGAAGTGGTGAAAAAGAGCATTTTTCGTTTGGAAACGATTAAGCACGTCAGTGGGTGATAAGGAAAGGTCACGCTGTTCTCCGCATACTTGTCTGCTGTTCAAGTTGGGGTTTACGCTTCTTTAATTTTGTTTAGGTTTTGCTGCTTGCCTGGAAAATGCGTTGTGGTGGGTTTTTTTTTTCTTCATTTTCTTCCTTTTATCAGGAAAAATGAGATTATGGGGCAGACCAGTAGATGTACAAGAAGTAGGGAAAGCGTGTGTGTGGGTTATGTTTTAATTTTTATTAGTATTTCTTCATTAAATGGCTGACAGGAAAGCTTGGATATCTTAAGGCTGTCTAGATTATTTGGAACAGGCTGAAATGTGAGCTAGGGAATGGCCTTTATTTTATTAACTGCTTTACAATTTTGCTTAAGTCTCAAAATAAAAAGCCATCTTCAAAGAAGACAGAGCAGAGAAGTGCTTAGTTGTCTTCATCCTACTTTTGCTTTATTTATTATAAAAACAAACATTGAAACCTGTTGCATACCAGCCTGATGTGGGCAAGGTTCAGAAAGCCGTAACTGGTAATTCTTTACTCATCAGATTTTGAATGTGTGTTTTGTTGTGGGCGGGGGGGGAGGAGTGTGAGACAGCAAACCGAAGTTGCTTCTTCAGGGCGCAGAAGTTGTTGAGGTTTATTTGCAGGAAGATAAACCTCTTTCAATAAAACTTAGGTCTTGCCTCAGTTGGGTGAAGTTGAAACATTTTTCAGGCTGGAAGCCAACTCACTTGGTGTGCAGCAGCCCAATATTAAAGGTCTAGGATGTGCTGAGGTTGCTTTAACTTAATTTATGGAATAATAATGTATCCCATTTTTGTATCCGTGCATCCTCTGGCTGCTTTGTGTTCTGATGCATGTTCACAGCCCGGCACTTTCTCCTGCTTTCAAATTTCTCCTTCCCCTGCCCCCTATCCCTTGCCTGCACACAGCCATCCCTGCCTGCTGCTCGCTGGCGGGCAGGAGGCTGGGAGCCGCCGAGGGCTCTCCGCCGCCTTCCTGCCGGGCAGGAAATTGCCTCTCCATGAATGCCACACACTGCAATGCAGCAAAACTTGTGCTCATGTGTAGGCTTCTCCCCAAATTCCTGGTTGGGAGATACACTGTCCTGGTGATAAGGATGGGGGACGCAAGCTGTTGCTCTCCAGATGCTTCCTTCTGTGTTTCACACTGACGGGAGAGAGGGAAGAGGGTAAAAATAACTGCAGTGTCCTCTTTGAAAAAGGCTGTCTCCAAAGACCAGAGTGGGGAGGGTGAGTTGCTGCCCCTCTCAGAGTCAGGCCAGGACTGGAGATACTGGGCACTGAATGTGCACACCAGATCCTCCGTGGAAAATCTGGCTCCATATGTGTTTTGAATTGATACTGGTTTCAGGGATTTAGAAAACAAAAGTTGTTGACATGTTGGAGCAGTTGGTTCCCTAAGTATCCTGAGTAGAGCTGGATTTAATAATTTATAATTAATCATTCGTGCAGCAAAATGAATTGCTCTTCCTGTTAGTTAAGGATCACTGAAGAGATCGTGATTTTTCTTGAAACTTGGTTTGTTACTCATGCACTAGTCTCAGCATTTTGCCTTGGAGATCATCCACAAGCAGTTCTTCAGAGCTGGTTGGTGTTGGAGCTCCTCTGAGCAGAGATGGGGAACATGTGATACGTTTCCGTTCCCTGCGTTAAGCAGTGAGTGATACTCTTTAATTAATAAAAGTTTATTTTCCATGAAGATTCTCCAGTAGTTGCATAAAATTCACTGTCTTGGCAAGAGTCCTTACCACTGAATTCATTTGCTGGTGTAGTCACAGAAAGCGGTTTGGTTTGTCAGTTAATGAATTTCTCTTACTTGTTACAGAGCACAGCGTAATGCTAATCTAGCTCAGGTTGCCCTGGTTTTGTGCATTATATAAACACAGAAGGACAGAAATCAGTATTTTGAAATATTTTCTTAGCGTTGTTTGGAAATTTCCACCCCTGTCTAACCATGAATAACAGTCAACTTTGACTTGAATATAAACTCATTACTGACAATAACAGCCTATAAGAGATCTCTGTTTCCATGCTCCTCCCCATCTCCTAGAGAGGTTTAACTGCTTTTCCAGGTGAAACAACGCTATTTTTAGTGCCATTTGCAGAACATGTTCACTAGATGTCTGCTATGCAGCCGTACAGCTCATCTGTGTATCTGTTTAGTTGCCACAATAGTTTTCAGGGCCACCTTTTGCAAGTACCAGTTAGCAAATAGTTAATTTTCTAGTTTAGATGAACTAGTAGGTGGGGAAGGATGGGCACACTGAGGAGAAAATGTTTTTGGTAGATGTGTGGTGTCTATAACCCTTCAAGGCATGCTCCAGCTCAACTCTCCAGGATGAACAGCATCTTTAACATTCATTTACTTTATTAAAGTTTTGGTGAAGCGTAAGCAGTGGGGCATCTACTCTGCTTTGTCTCCCACCCTTGCTCTAGGACATGCCTGGCGGAGCTTATGGAGCTTGGGCATCATGTGCTCTCATGTCCCTTCACCTTGCAGGACCTGAATCTGGCTTATGGAGGTCGGGAAACTAGCAAAGCAAGAAATGGGCTAAATTACACTTTGTAAGAGTTGGATGTTGCTTGCCTGCCTTCTGAAGCGAGCACATGCTGGGTGGTGTTGTAAAGGTTTGGATACTTCTTGTTGCCGTGCTTCTGCTGTGAATATTAACCCAGCCTGAGGAGACACGGGTGTGTGGTGGTGTTTCAGGGAAGAGCTCAGAGAAATGCTTCCGTTTTTTTTCTGGTTGGGTGTTTGGAGGCATGATTGAGAACTGCCACAGGTTTGAGATACGGTCATTGAAGTGAGGTGCTCTCCTTCAGATGGGAACAGCTCTCCTATTGACAGCGCAGGCGGAAGGGGTGGATTGGACTCCTGTACAGCTCTGTGCTGCCCTTGCGCTGGGTAAATGCTGTACTAGAAATTATGCTGGTTTCTATGAGGGGAGAGGAGGGGACTTCAAATCTCCTTTTGGCTGCTGGAGTGCCTTCCTGGCAAGTCCTCAGGGTAAACATGTACATTCAGTTTGGCTGGAGTCTTCCCTGTGGGCCACTTCTCACCAGCATCTGCTGCACCCGCATGTGGAGGTGACGGTGGAAGTTCTAGATAATGGTACTTAGCACTTATGTAGCACTTCATGTTTCCAAAGTGCTGTACAAAACCAAGGCTCCCTATCAGTCCCTGGGGGAAGACAGAGCTCGGTATTATTACCCTCATTTATGGGCAGAAAAGCTGAGATGCAGAGAGGTTAAGTGGTTTGCCCAAGCCCACACAACAAGTCGGTGTCAGCTCTAAGATTAGACGCGGAGTTTTCCTGGCACTTGTTGTCATTGTGCGATGTGCTGGAGTGCGTTGCCCCCTTGAGATGCTGCTTGTTGAGCACTGGAAACTTCGTCCAAAGCTTTTCAAGATGTGTCGAGGAGATCCTGCTTGGAGACGACACTGGTTGCCTCTGTTTATTTTGACATAGTCTTAGAGGATATTTTACAGACCCTTCCAAGAGGGGAAAAAAGTTGCCTTCAGTGGAGAAAAATTCGGACTGTAAAATACTGTTTAGCTAATGGTGGCATCTCATTGTGCTGGGGAGGCTGTGAACAGCTTTGTAACCTAGCACTGAGAAGCACTAATCTACAAGGTGAAGCAAAGCAGCCCTTCATTATCAGCAACTTTTTACAGCTTTTAGAGAGGGAAGGCGCAGCAAGAGGCTCCAGTCTGTGAGAAACAATGCCTCGTCTACACGCTGGATTGCTCTCAAGGAGCTACTTCATGGTAGCTCTTGCGTGAGGATGCTTTTATTGGAGAATATGAGTGCCTCTGCCTAGTGCAGAGTAATTCGCTTTCAAAGTAGATTAAGCTAAACTGGGAAATGCTGTTAATCTGAAGTTGTGGGTTCTGCATCTGTGTTTGATCTAGAATAGATATTCTCCTTTAAAACAGCATTTGTGCATTCTAGATTGATTTGTCTTTTTCATACGGAGATGAGGCCTCATTTCTCAAACCACAATTTAATTGAGATGCCAAAATTACCTGATTATTCAATGGGGATGCCAGGCAAATCTCTCCCTCCGTTAGGTGACACAGTTTTTCAGATGGAACCACTGTTGATACTCTCTTAAGATGAGATGAAAGGGGCAATATCTGAAGGAGGTTATTTTCCTAGATGCCCAGCAGTTAAACTGGCTGTAGCAATTTATAGTGTTGCTCTTCTGAAATAAATGAATGAAACCAGACTGGAGGAACATACAGGGACTGTATGGCTTCCAGAGGAGGCTGTCAGAGTGGTGTCCTTGGGTTCCTAACTCTCTTGGTCTCCCAAAAGGCAAAGCCAGAGGGCTGGCCAGGCGCAGGCTGCGTGGCTGCCGGGTGGGATGGGGTTTCAGGGCTGCGGTTGAACAGGAATGCCTGTGCGTCAGTGGGAAACCACAGGGTGTGGTGTGGAGCCGGTGCTGGCTGAGGAGCTGCGAAGACAATGAGTCTGTGGTAGGCATTAAATGATACTGGAGAGCCCATGCTAATCTCAGTTTCATGTGGCATGACCTGTTTGGATTATAATACAAGGGCCAGGGTTTGTTTTTTCTTTTTATTTTTTATTGCGAGCTCTGCCATTAGCTAGTCTAGTGTCTTGGAGCTAGTCATTTAATATCTTTATTCCACTGAGAAAGCAGGAATAGCCTTCCCGCACGCATGCCGTAAGGTGGAATTGGCACAGTTAGGCCAATTTCTGAACTTTACACTAAACCCTTATGCCCAGTTGAGTCACTGCATTTGTTTTGCAGTTAAGTTTCCATTTCAGTGGCAGGAAGATGCCTCTTCTGAGCTGGGTTTGGTGGCATGTCCTCCGCAAATACCTTATTGCAGTGGTGGGAGGTCCCAGCAGCCCACCTGGGCAAAAGAGCAAACTCCAAGAAAGCGTTTTGTTCCCAAGGCCATCTGAGCAGTGGCTTTGGATAATGCCCCTCTTTGGCTGAATCCAGATTACAAGGGTGAAGACCGATCATGATCGTTCCTTCTTTGCTGAGACTCTCCCTGCCTTCACCGCCCCCGCCTTGCCCTGTGGCTTGTTTGTGTGATATTGTATGAGGCAAAGGCACTGTAGGTTATTGTATTGCATGTTCAGCATTCATAGGCAACAATCAGAAATGCACCTCCGTGCTCTGAACTGTTACACCACGGCGAAGTATGTCATAAGGTGTCCAGAGCTGTCTCCCCTTCCCCCACTGCCCATATGCCAAAATAAATATCTGATATGAAAGTCAAGGTACAGAAACCAGCTGGATTGTACAAAAGGGCCTGTCTCCCTTCTGTTGTTGTTGTTGTTATTTTTTTAATACAATTTTCCTGATGGGTTGAGTGACTGTCTACAGTAGAATAAAAGGATGGAGAAGAGATTTTGGCATTTCTTTGAGCAGTAGTGTGTTCCTTCTTTGAAATCTGGGATTTTTTTCTTTATTTTGTGTTTTTTGTTTATCTGCTCATTTTGGCTTTTTTTTTCTTTCCTCTTCTCCCTGCTTTCACAAATGGAGGAGAGGAGAAATTGTGTGCATGTGTGTGTGGTGCCCTGCCAAGCAGAGAAACTAAGCAGACAGCCTCTATTGCTCTTGCTTTCACATCTCTAACTTAATTATGGGGGAGGCAAGGGGTGTGTTGTGTTTAATGTACTCCATGCTTCCAAAACTCTGCACTCTCACATGCTAGGGGCTGACCACTGGCACGGGCTTTCATTAATATTTTTTATTTACCCTGCCCTTCTGAATTACTACTTTAGGTTTGGGGGCTTCTTTGTAATGGAATTCTTTTATTTTTATTTTTATAATTGCTTCTGGATCTACAGAAGCGCATGTTGAAAATCATCTCAATGTCACTAGTCTTTAGTTCAACAAGAACGCTATAGAAACGAAAGGTTCTGTCATCCATCAGATTTTCTGTTCCATTTGTTGAAGATGAAAGGCGAGCGAATTTAGTGCTCACTTTCTTCTCCTTCTGACAGTTATTGATCCTCCCTGGAACTCTGCAATTCGCGCTCCAGCCGGCCCTGACACAGGGAATCCCCAATTCATTATATGTGTGCTCACTAGCGCCGCGGCAGTGTGGCTCAGTTGCCCTTCCACTTTCAAAGCCATTTGTTATTTTTCAGCTGCACCTTGTGAGCTGGGATTCCCCCCCCCAACACACACACCTTCTCACCCCTTTTGCCTTATGAGACTTTTAATCTGGAAGCTGTTAATGTTTGAGAAACAGCTGCTATAGCAGGGAGGTTAAGTGGTTTCAGAGGCTTTCTTGATTTGTGCAAGATAGGAAATGGCTGAATCTTTTTCTTTGAGACAACAGAATGTAGGAGGAAGAGAACCTGCAACCTATTGGTTTTTAGTTAAATTTTGTGGCCCTCAAGAATACAAGATTGTCAGGTTAGAGACAGACCCTCTGTTAAAATGAAGATTGTGGAGTAAGTGTGTTTATTCAGTGGCTTCCATGTCCAGAAACGGGGCTGCAACAATAAGAGAGGAATCGGTGTAACGGTGGGAAGTACTTTTACATTCCCCCCATGGCCTTTATTTGAAGGTACATCTGGATGGATGGGAACAGAAACTGATGGGTTTCTTCCACCACTGCCTGAGCTGGCCAAACGCAAACCCAACACAGCATGTTGCAAACTGGACTGACTTTAACGTGGCTGGCATGGTGCATGGGCCCAGGTAATGCACTGCACCATGCTCTGCTGCGTGGTGGTGTCCTGTGTGTGATGCCCAGCAGGGCAGCCCTCATGGAGGCTTCTAGAAGCAGTTGTGTAGCGCTCTGTGCTTTTCCAGCATCTCCTGTGCCACAGCATGGTACCTCCTCTTTTGTGACTGAGGATGGTGAAGTCTTAACATGCAAATTTTTGTGAAGCTTCTACTTTTTGATGTCAGTGAGAGCCTTTTAGTGAAGGTGCAGTCAAGATGTAATCTCTTGGTTGTTCCCTGCTGAGCACTAACAGACTCCATAGCTCTGCCTTTTGTTTGTGTCAATGTTCATGAAGTTCATCCCTCTGTCCTCTGTCACCAGCCAGGGACATGTGCCACCCTTACTGTCCCCATCCTCCTCCAGGCTCCTTTGTTCTCAGGCTTTACTTAACCCTTGGCCAACAAAATACATTTCCTCCTAAAATCTTAGGGAACGGAGGGGACCAGCCTGTTTCTAAAGAGGCAAGACCTACCCGGTGGGTCACAGCGTACCACCTCAGGGCTCCTGCCGGAGCTTGCTGCAGGAGGAGAGGGCAGCTGGGCTGGTGAGTGCAGAGCTGATGGTAATCAGGCTTCCTCCAGCTGGTTACAGGCTTTGCAGGAGGCTGGCGGGCCCTTAAAAAAGGGAGTTTCACATCTGCTTTTGTTTATCCTTTTTGCTGCGGGCAAGGCTGAAAACTTAATAAATTGCATGAAACCTAAGGAAGCATGAATATAAAAGAGCATTAGATAAATTACAGAAGCTTGCCTACCTGTAACATTTTTTTATAACGTAAATGGTACGTGTGTATTATTTCTCTATAAAGTACCCACATGCCCCAGCCTCTCACTGAGGCTCTCTTGTTTAAACATTCCCGTGTTCTCGCTGCTTCTGCTCCTCAGCTTCTACCTCCAACTCCTCCCAAATTTTAACATCATTCTTCAGTGGCAGGCGTTTAACGCACCAGCATTCTGAAGATGTGATGATGGTTTTTCGAAGGATATTTATGAAGCCGTTTTTAAGTATTTTGGAGGCTCATCTCTGAAGGAGCAGATGAAAGAAAAATCCTTGTAATGCTGGTAGCATATGCACACTGTACAAAGAATGTCTCAAATACTTTCCTTAGTGTGTGCCTGTATTTGCTCTAATGTTCTCACCATTTTTTTTCAGCCCAGCTCTCCTGGCAGGGGCAGGGATGAAAGGGGAATTGCGAGAGAGAAACAATAAACTTGTAAAACAGACACCTTAGTAAAAGATACTGTAGCTTCAAATATTTGCGGTTCCTTTGTAAAAGAATTGGCATTGCACATTAACCTTAATATAAGTGTAATATAGCATGTAACTGAAGGCAGAATTGAAGAATATGAATTTCTGCGGCTAATGGTTTTTGAATAAATTCAATACAATTGTCTGGCAGTTATTAGCAGAATGTGTGAATCGGGGGCTATGAAACACTGTATACTTTGAAGACCTTGAACTGTTTCTACCAGTTAAGAGCTGTTAGATAGAATCTGCTGAAAATTAGCTTCATTCAGTTATCATACAATATAGTGGGCTGTTCTGGCAAAAAGCATTCTCTGGTAGCATTGAGGCAAAATAAATTCTTCTGTTCTGTCCTGAATTGCAGATCGTATCTGACTGAGGTCAGATAACCTGGCTTCTGTACATGCACACGCACATGTGCCACCCATATATATGTGTAAGGAGATCTATGTCTAGATGTAAACATTGCCATATAATTGGTGTCGCCCTCATGCCCAGTGTGGGCAGGTCACAGGCACAGTGGCTCTCACCAGTTACTAACCAACCCTGTTACCAGTATGTGTTCCCTGCTCCAAGATATTAGTAATGCCGCATTAGATGGGACTTAACTGGGGCTTACACAAAAATAACCAATGCCTGTATTATGCAGATTGTCAAGCTGAATATCTGTGATGGCTTTTTTTTTCTTTATTATGAATTCTGTGGGTCTGATGGGAGGAGAGCATGAGAGAGAATGAGAAGGAGTACAAAGGACCAGCTCAGTTTGGCCTCCTGTATCCTGGACGTCACAGTTCAGTGCAAGCCAATGCAGAATTACATTGCTCACTGTGGTACGGCATCGGGGCTAATTTGTCTCACTAATTACACTGGCTGTAGAAGTATGCTGATGCCATTAACAGCGTCCATGACCCGGGCTGGTATCCCTACCTGAGCTTTATGGTGTCTCATGAGTGGCTGAGCTTTCCTGGAGCTGGTGACTCGGTAAGACTGGCAAAGTTTAAAGGTCTCTGTAGACTTAGGGCAGTAGTATGCTGACAGTGTACTTATACGGGCAATACACAAACTATACATTTATTTTTAGAGAAGCTAGGTGAGTTATTTGTCAATGTCTGCTAATGCCAAGCACACATAAGTCTAGCTTGTTAACTGCCTGATTCCTTTCAGAATCAGCACCAAACAAAGATCACCCAGGTCTTCCTAGAGGCTTTACAGGCTGTATTTAGCAAAGATGTTCTCATGAATAAAGTATGAGAAGTGGTGATCTAAGTTAGCACCTCAGGGAGCAGGGCTGAGGGGATGGGGGTGTGACTGGTACCTGGGGAGGGGTGGAGTCATGAAGGATTTTCCATTTTATACTGAAAATTGGAGCAGGGTGAACTGGAGGGGAACAAACTGGATTCAGATGTGATTGATCCTTCTAGGGTGTGCAAGGAATAGGGAGAGACTGGATGAAATAAAGCATGGGGATGCTTAGTTAGCTCCTTAAGTTAAGGGTAACTGCTTAAGTTAAAGAAGCCAAGAAATTGGATCTGGTGGCAGTAAGATTGGTAAGCTGTTTAAATGGATGGCTTTAGACTCTACAGGCTGCTTCCATGTCTTTTTTGTTTCTTTATCCTGTCTACCCCAAATACTTTTTGGAGTAGTTTCACTGCTTTTGTGAAAATAAACATCATATATGAAGCAGCAGCAGTCAGCTCGAGTTTGTTGGCAGGAGTGGTGAGAATGCAAATGTCAGTGCATGATGTGAAAAAGCTGGTACCCTTGGAGGGTAGGGGGTTTCCACCACAAAACCAGCTCATCCATTTTCCAATAGGGTCTGTAGACAATGGATCCCACAACCCTACATGGTCTCTGGCGTATTACAAGATTTCATAGTTGTGGTCACTTCTAATTTGCTGCGCAGACTACTAGTGGAAAGAGATTTGGTTCCTGCCTTGAAGTGTTTAAAATGGAACTGCTCAACCCTGGTAAAACCATTCCAGTAAATACAGTCCCAGTGTTTTTCAAGATGTGAACCTCTACTCGTGGCTAGTGCCCCTGGTGTTTGTAGCTACCAAAGGCACTGTCGCTAGGGTGTCATCAATACTAAACCTTATGCGCAGTTGCTTTACCCCCAGGTCTTTTCACAGCATGTGTAATTTTAAGTATAAAAGTCTAGGATGGATTCCCTGAAGGAACTGGAATTTCTGGGTGTTGCGAAGTCCTTATTAGGAAATTGGAAGGATACACTGATGAGTGTGCCTGTTTAAAATCAGATAGTACAAGAGTTCCCACCATTATTCTCCTTCTGGAAGGATTGCTTGTTAACTAAGTTGATGTTTCAAATTAGAGTGAAAATGGAAAAGAACAGTAAGCAAATTACTTTCGTGAAGTTTGGATATTTACAGTATTTAGAGAAATGGTAACTGGGTAACTCCTTTCTGAACCCATATCAATGTATCAGTAGGTACTGGGGTTAACTTTTCTATTTCTACTTTCCTGCTCCTTCAGTGAATCTGAAAATCTTTTCTGCACACATCTTAGCAGCTTTATACTTATTTCAGTATTTTTCCCCCCCAGTATAGCCCTGCATAGAATTACTGTCTAGTTTTGTTATCAGGAGAATGTAACAATAGCAGGCCTGTATCATGCCCCTTGCGTGTGGTACCTTACCATTTTGGGTCGATGAGAAGTCCTGCCTATCAGTATGAGCTGATCATGCTTACGCTGCAGCTCAGAACCTTAAATAGCTTTGGTTTATATGAAGGCACTAAGACAGATTTGTGAAAATGCTGGTTAGAACTAAATGTTTTAATGTCCAAAATTAGAGTGTGTTGTAATCTGTCTGACACAACTGTAGCAGAACAAAAGCCCTTGCATGGGCAATAAGTCTCAGTGAATTTCTAACAAAGTTCTTAAACTAACTTTTGGGGGTTTGTATTATTGGTTGTGAAATTCTGGAGTAATGGTTAAACGGCCAAGGAGTACAAGTCCTGTTTTGTTGCCCATGGTAATTATTTTAAGCCTGTGTGAGATACTAACATTCTGGTGGATCTGATATTTTTACATCCTTCCTGATTGTAGGCTGTGGGATCTTTGCCGGGCTTTATTGCAAGCCAGTTAATAGCACAAAAGATGGAGAATATCTACCTTAGCTGGGGGGTCAGCCAGTCGTGGGCAATGTTATCTGCAGTCTGTTTGCTGTGCGGTGATCCCCTAATAGGCAGACCTCCTTGAAGCATGGCCTAGGGAGCTTTGGAAAGCATCTTGGTTGGAAATGCCAGACAGTTGTTTTGCACTTGTTAGCACCTTTTATCCGGAAGCTTTAATAACATCACTGCAAAGTGTTGTTTAACAACTGGCTTCTTTGACAACCGTGGCTCTATTGGTAATGAGGGAGCTTATCTTATGAAAGTGCGGCAAAGAAATCAAGGAAAGGGGGGCCATGGGTAAATTGCTTTAATACAACTTTTGTTTAATAGAGGACTGAGTTTGTACAACAGATGGATTAGCAGATGAGATTCCCCCTTACTTCTCCAGTAATTCTTTGGAGAGGGTCTTGACTCTAACAGTCTATCCAAAAAAGAGTCCATTTTCCTTTCCGTAAGTTTTGTACGCTAATGACAGAGATGAGTAAAGAAAAATAGCCCATCCAGCTGCAGGCTTTCTAGCACAGCCATTAGGTTTCAGGCAAGCAAATGTTGGAGAGAAAAAAGTGCTCTCCAGCAATTGTAATTAAGGGAAGAGCACCAAATACCTGTAGCAATATGTCAGTATTTTGCAATAATGTTGCATCATGTTTTACCTGAAACTTCATTAATGATAGCATGGATGGCCTCTTTATCTTGCCAGCATCTGCCCTATTACTGGTTGAGACTAAGGGCCAGGCATGTGGAGTAATTCTGTTGAAATAGTTGTTTTTGTACTTTATGCAACTGACAACCAAATCTGGCCTCTGGAATTTACAATCAACCAACTAAATTAGTTTTGAGCTCACTGTGAGGTTTGTTCTCCTGTAATGCAACAAAGGCAAGCTGCTGAAGGCACCCTACAGTAACACTGCCTTACCTTCAGCTGAATATCCATCAGTACTGAAACATCTCTCATGCTGTAGTTCAGGGTCACGTTTCACCTCTGGTTGTTGCTCTGCAGTGGAGGGAACCACAGGCCAGGGGCCTTCAACTTGTCACCTGTTGACTTGTGACCATGGGTGGCCTGTTCCTAAACAACCTGTTTAGGAACAGGCAGGTAAAGGAATATGGCAGGTAAAGGAAAAGCCTGTTGTTGGTGAACTGACCTTCTCCCTGTAGGACCCCTGCCTTGCGTCAGAAAATGGAAAAAGGTGAAAAATGGCTGCCTTGCTCAAATTCTGTTGTCATGCAGATATTTTGGGTGGCCAAACATCCGCCAAATATTCTGCCCTCCCAAGCAGATGAGAAGAGTGCCAAGGCAGATGATGCCTCACCCCAGGGTGGTGACAACGTATGCTTTTTTATCTACCAATGTATTATGGCTTCCAGAATATTGAAAAAACCAGGGGGAACTCATGCATGCTGGAAAATGCTGAGTGAGCATGCAAGCACGTTTTTATAGTTGCCAGAAAATGAAGAGTGCTGAAGTCCACTGAGAGGATTCACATGGGAGGCAGCAGCTTTACTGGGTTACCCAGTCCTGTCTGCTGTTTGGTACCAGCTGGGGAAATCCTGCTGGTGGCATTAGGGTTGTCGATTCCAGTCCACACTCTCTTGGTCATATGCTTGGAGCTGGTCCCTAACCAGTGATGTACCACTTCACTGCCTGAGTCATGGATATGTTTAATGCAAATTCTGTAAGTGGCAGGCAGCCCATTGTTTAAAGAAACAGTTTCCTCCCTCACACAGCCACCTGAAACAAGCTCATGTGAGACTTGATTTTATCAGCCCTCAGCATTTCTTCTGGTAGCTGGCATTGTGCTCTTGCTAGGTGTTTCACTAGTTTTTTCAGAAGAACTTGATCTGTGCAGGTTGTGGGTCCAGGCTGGGACAAAAGAAAACTTTACCATTTTCTTGCACAGCCTGGCCGTGAATGAAGTGAATAGAGATAAATAAAAGACTGATGAGAGTACGGGGTCTGCCTCTCTGGAGAGTTGAGTGGGCACAAGGGAAGAAGTAAAATGCATTCTGTTGGAGTAAAACATGTCTTTTGCCTTTGGTTGCAATTCAAATATAGTAAGGTTTATATATTGTGCTTTGCTTATAAATTGCTGTGCACCTATATAGTCTGTGTCAAACTTGGGTCTCACCCTGTCATCACACACAAGTGCTCAGAAGCATGAAATCCTCTCCTTTCTCCTCCTGCAGGGAATATTTGTTTTAGCCCATGCTAGAAGCAAATCTTCCCTTTCTAACAGAGCTAGTTCTGCCTTCTCCTATTGAGGCTGTTGCATTTTCTCTTAGAACTGCCACTTCCAACTTTGGCCCTGTGCTGGCACCGCTTCTCCAGTGCCCCCCTCAGCTGGAGCTGCAGGGAGATAGTCTAGACTGGGCTAAACGATTCTTCTCCTCCCCTTTTCCCCAACCTATCTCATTTGTCTCATTCTTAAAACATCTAAGAGGTTTTTTTTTTTTCAGCATTTAAAAGTATATAGTTAAAACACTTTCAATTTAACGAACTTCAATTGCATAATCTCTTAAAAACCTTTAATTCCTTTAATTTCTTTTCAGTCTGCTGTCTTGTGGGTTACCTCTGTGGGCTATTGCTTGAAGTCCTCTTGTCTGCCTGTCCTCTTCTGGTTGTTCTTGACTCCTTTTGGTGCTCTTTCTCAATCACATAGTGCTTACAGTCAAGGGAAGATGGCACAAGCTGTGCACTTGCTCACAAGCCCTTAGCTCGCCTCCTGAGCCTTCACTGCATTTGGAGCATGAAGACCCCCGGTTCAGCATGCTGCGTAGCTACAGAGGAGGTAAAGCCGTTTGCAGGATTTGGTATTTGCTTCCTGGAGGCAGCAGTGAAAGCTCAGATTTACATCACTTCTGTGATGGCATAATGATTAGAGGACACAGACTGTACATCTCATTCTGTTTTTAGTGTGACATTAATGACAGCATTGAAGTTCACTGGTTTTTTTCAAGCAAATATGGTGCATTTGCCAGACTCTCCACAAGCCCCCAGAACTTTGCCTTGTCAGGGAACGTGACAGTGTTTTGGACTTTGGCTGTGACCTGACAGCATTCAGAGAGGGACAGCAAAAATCAGGGTCTCTAGAGCAACTGCTATGGGCTGTCCTGTAGCTGTCCCTGTCAGGCACTGCCTCCCTCTGAAAAGGGACATGGGTTGTTAGTATTTATAAGCCTGCAGTTTCTTGTTCAAACTGAAGCCTTCGTAATTTTCTGGGAGTCCAGGCTTGAAATCCAGCCTATGGTCTTCTAATGCTTAGCTTGTAACAGCAAAGATGGTAGCTGGTGGTGTGTTGGTGATTTACAAAGGTGCTTTTAGAATTTCAGGTTAATGCAACCAACCATAATAGGCAAAATAATTTGCCCTCACTGTACTCAAATATACAGATAATCTTTCTTATCAAGACCAGCTATTTCCATTGGTGTCATGTGTTAACGCTGCGCGGATGCCAGTGGCTGCGCATGAGTGGATGTAGTGGAGAGTCAGGTCTAGACATTATTAATACAATGTAATTTCATTGCCAGTAACACTCTCAGGTTACTGGACATTCAGTAAGGCTTCAGACATTATTGTGCTCTATCTTGTTTTGTGAAACTTTTGCATGTGTTCAGAAGCGTGTTTTTTCTGTGGCTGGTAGCATGACAGTCCCCTCTCTACTTTGGTGTCTGTTAGCACCAAAGCTCCCCCCCCTCCAATAAACAATAAACTCCTTCCTGATTCAAGTATGTAACTCTAGATTATTCCGAACACTCCTGTGTGCTAAGTGGTATTCAGCAAATACATATGCTACTTTATTCCCTTTGATGTTCCTAATATTTCTGAGATTTTCCTGTGTTATTATTCTCTCCTACTGAATGGAAGGAGCAATTTCCTTTTTAATTTTGGCTCTAAGCCCCATTCGGATAATGATAGTTCTGAGATACTGAAATCCTCCAAGCTATCTTAGCACCAAGCTTTGGGATACCCATGCGAATATGCTGTACGATACCTAACATATGCTTAGCTTGTGCATTTTAGCCATATGACTGTGTTCTTAGCCAAGTCAAATTTATGTTCATTTTTTTAATTACCGTTCTATAAGACATTGTTTCATGTGTTGTACTAAATTTCCAAGTGTCTGGTCTCTGTTACAGTGCTGTTCTCATCTGTTAAATAGGCAATTTCTTTGGGTAACAACACTCGAAATGAAATGATTTGAGTTTGGCTAAGGCAGCAGGATTCTTGACAGTGGTGTGCCTTGGTTTGGCCCATATCTCTCGAAGGGTGAATGAAACTACTTACACATCGCAGTTAATTTACAGTGCTAGTGGTCTTGTGTGGAGGGGTAGGGGGGAAGAGGGAGTGCCCTTGTCAGGCACGGGAAAATGAATGCGTTGTCTCTACTGCAACCCACAGGCAGAGACAGTGGCTGCAGTCTGCTCACACCCTTCTGCAGGAGGTTGGTCTGCCTTGCTGCAGCCCCCACCGTCCTTCTGCTGAGGGTTTCTGTCACACCACTGTGGCTGGGGACAGCATGCTTTTCTCAGCAGATCTGCAGCGGGGCAGCATGCCCAGCCCCTATTGGAAATGTGAATATTTACACCGGCCAACGGCACTGGCTGACCTTTTAGGCTCTTCCTTCCTTCTTCCTGGGACATGGTTGAAGCCCCAACCTCCTTGCCCTGGCTTTGGTACAGTGTCTTGCCAATGAGTGCAGGCTCGATACTTCCACTGAAGCATGAACTTTTCTTTGTTTCCTACTTTTTCCTTGCTCCAGCTTTGTCCACGTCACTCTGAACCTCTGAGGAAACCCTCCAGGAGTGGTGGCCATCAGGGTACAGTAGTGGCTCTTCAGTGACTTTATTCCCATGTGCTGCCGATAGGAGTTTATATTATTCAGTATAAACTTACTTCTGTAATTTAAACACTAGACTTTCTTCTGTTTATTAAACATTGTGAACAGCTGTGGGATACGCTTCTGCTTTCTGCTAACCAGTGTCAGTGTTGTTTTGGCTTCCCCTGTTTTGCCCCGTGGAGCTCCTTTTGGCAAAAGTTCAGGTGGCAAAGCACAGAATATGGGAGGTTCTCAGCTAAGGGAATGTCAGGAGATACTAGAGTGCCGCCTTGGCGGTAGCAAACTAGGGGAGATAAATCTGGCACCTGAGTCGGTTTTATTGTCACAACTTTGCTTAATTTTTCTTTCTTTTGCTAAGAGAATGGCCATCTTCCTCTCAGAAATACTGGGGTTTTGCCCCGCACACTTTGTTTTTGATGTTACTCATGTCAGAGCAGTTTCATGGTGTGCCTCTTCTACTGTTTCTGTTGTCTTTCCTGCTCCCTCTCAAAAACTGCTCTTGAAAATGTAAGGGGAAAAACTCAGCCCTCTCCTTCCTACTCCTTTAAGCAATCATTTTGTGTATTACACAATGGTTTTAATTAAAACCTTTATTTATGTTTTTTATAACAGCCGTGGGTTCTCCCCACTGTGGGTGCACTAATCTAGCCCGGTTGTAAATCACAGTGCTTGCACATTAAAATAAATTGCAGAGACACAGGGCCTTGGCAGCACTGCTGGAGGCTCTCCTGAGCCCACTGGGGTCTTCATTGCATGTTTAAAACATTGCTGCTGTATGCTGGATTTCCAGGGCGTCTGGTGGGATAGCTCTGTAAGGAGGAGCTCCCCTGCGGTAGTTTACATGGGGGGGGGAGTTTTCTTAATGGAGTTTTGGAAGAGTAATTATTCCCTTGTGTTTGATCAACCTAATGCAAATGTCTTCGGGAAGTGGGGAAGAAGGTGGTGCTGACATTTGAGGAGGTGGATCTCTCTGCTTTTCACGTTGAGTAGCAGCTGCCTGTTGGAAATGTGGGATGTCAGGGTGCCACCAGAAAAGAGGAGAGTGAGCTTGGGTCCCTAGCCCGGGAAAGCTGCAGTTAGGTGCTGAAACTGCATTTCTGATGCAAGAGGTGAGATCTGTGAGACCATTCACGTGCTTAAATAGCTTGCTGCATTTGGATGTAAATATCACCCTTGGAGAAGCCCTGAAGGCTGAAAATACAACCTACAAAATGTCAGTTCGGTGCATCTAATGCTGCCTTCCCCTCTCCCATGCCGTGTCATATACCTACTCTAAAAAGGCATCTTCTGTAGCTTAGTGGTTTGCAAAAGGCATTCATCAAAAAAATTACTACAACCGCATAAATGTAATGATAGAAAGGCTAATAGTTTCTCATGCTGGGAAGGTTTGTAGTCTTCAGTGTAATGTGCACAAACAGTATTTTACTAGCGTGATCCTTGCGGTGAAGGCTGGTTCTACCTGATTTTTTGAAAAAGATCATCTAAAGTCATTACATTTGCAGATTTTTCCCTACCTGTTTTCATGTCTGTAAATATGTAAGACAGGATGCTCGTTCTTTGTTCTGAAGGCATGTTAAGATCAATGCCCTTGAGCATGCACCCTCTTCTGACTGTCTAAAAATTTGTTAAAGGTATAGATCTTGATTACATTCTCTTAATCCAAGCCTTTTCTTTTAACCCAGCTCTTAAAAGGAAGCATACATGACAGTACATCACACAGTATCTCAGCCCTTTCCTGACATTTCTGTGGAAGTAAATGAAAGGTGTAAATTAAAAAAAGCAAGTGTTTGTGTCTCACTTTAACCTTCCGTTATGTTAAATGGCTTTATTGAAGAGTGCCGGCAGTGTTCTCAAAAACTTGGGAAAATCCACTGTGAGCCATGCAATTAGTTGCCTTGGGAGCTGAGTATGGAGTTCATGATGTTTGATGTGAAAATTACATGGACACATCTAATTGGGTGTATTTGCACCACACAGGATACCAAATCAAGAGGTGAACTCTTTACCCCATTCCTTGCTTGTTTTCTTCTTTAGCTGAAGTGTTTACCTTGAACTCTTCCCAGTCGAGATACTATTTATCTAGGTGTGTGGATCGATCAATAGGTGTATGTTCCCCTGTGCAGATTTTGGAGAGCAGGGAGAGGAAGAGAAGCAGAGATGGTACTCTGGGCCTGCAAGGATGAGGGAAGATGAACTTCAAGCTACCTCATGCTTTCCATTATCATTCCTTAGTTGTGACTTGCAGTGCCTATCCCAGCCCTAGAGCTCTAATCTTCCTGCAGGAGCCAATGGCTAATTTAGAGAGTCCCCGGCACTGCAGGATCCATTACTCATAATTTCTTTTAGTGGTTAAGTTTTGCAACATAAACATATGAGGATGTTTTCTGCTGTGACAGTGGTCTCCAGCGTTCATTACTCCCCGAGCCCTTTCTGATTTCTTGCTTTAATGTTTCTTGTTAATGGTCCTCAAAATTAAAGAAAAATGTCCTGTAAATTAACAGCTGATACCAGTTTGCGTTGTGAATGCACATCTTAGGCTATCATTCCCTATGCTAAGAGATCTGCTAATAAAACCCAGAAACCCAGCGCTCTCTTCTTTTCTCAGTATTAAACCTTGTATCATCTGTTTGTGCGTGTGTATGTAGCTGTCTGCTCCCTCCTTCCCTCTTTAAACCTCCAGAAACTTGAATTACGTGTTGATCTTTAAATGATTTGGTTTCATTTTTCTTTGGTTGCAAATGTAACTTGTCTGATAAATGCAGCTAAACTGTAAGCGCATTTTAAATATTCCATGTTTTTGAACAATAAAGACAGTAAAGTAAAACATTTTCCAGTAATTTAGTACTCTCCTAGAACAGTTATTCAATTATTAGACCACAAAGGCATTCTGCAGTTTGATGTTATTAAGAAATATATTAGCAGAAAATACTCTATTATCATCTAATGCTAATAATCAGCTGGTAGGAATTAGAAGAGAAGATGTGTAATTGGAATTCTTGTGGCTAATAAGATGTGAATTATAAAGATGTTTCCAGGAGAGAAATCTAGGTACTATTATAGGAAACTGCTATTTGCATTTTAAAACATTAGTAGGCACAGTGAGGAGATCACATTGATTTGCTTAAAATATCACCGAGGCACAGTAACGGAGATTACTGAATAGCACTTTGATCCTGGAGTAACATCACTGTCGTGCACCCTTTTTTTCATTATTTGCCATTCTACTGTGGGATGCCTTTTCCTGACCTCTGCCGTAGCTTGTTTGTAAAACATTGGTGTAGCGGGGCAATACGTACTGAAACAATAATTCAGGCCATCAGTTTTCTAATGGGCACCCTTCTCCTGGTGATGGCTGGGTGATGTACCGGGTGACAGTGTACAGCTAGTCTCTTCTTTCTAGCAAAGCAATAGATTTCACAAGCCCTTAAGGATGTGAATAGCTGCTTCTTTAAGTGCAAGTTTTTGCAGATTAGAACCCATTTGTGTCTGTTTGTCTATACATGTGTCTGCGTGGGGTGCCACCCATGGCGAGTGTCTTTTCCTGAGCTATCTGCAAATAGATTACACCTTAAAGTTGTGGCCTTTGGTTGCTCACTTTGCTTACTACTGGATTCTGCGTAACTGTAAGCATTGTTAATGATTGTAAAATTATCCACCCGCAAGGTTTTGTCCTTGGCCCCTGCATTGGTGAATTCCACAGGTTGATTGCTTGCCATTTACAGTAAGGGGAGGTAGAGATACAGGTTTGTCCTCCTTAGAAGACATTTCCCTGTTTCTAGCTTAAATTTGACCTTTAGAAAGCTAGCCATGCTCAAACTTGACAAATATGATTTTCTTCTGGAAGCTGAGAGTCTTCGAATGAGGCCAAATGCAGAAGGCTGTGAGAGGGTAACACATAATGAGGCAGTCTTGCTTTCCTAGCATGCACTGGCTCCACAAAATCAGAAACATTCTCCTAAATTCTTAAATTGGTTTTAATCTGTTGCTCTTGGCAAGGACTGGTGCCTTTGGGTTGGGGAGTTTGCTGGAGAGAACAGGCAATACTAGAAGTGGTTTCTTTGAGTGTTATGAACTCCCTGTAGAGATGGTTGGAAGTTCACCGCAGCAGCATGGTAGTGCAGAAGTGAAGGTGGGACCCAGGTAAGGTTTAGTGACTGGCAGAGAAGACAATGGCAAAAACCAGGTGAAGAACATTGGCCACGTGGGGGTGGAGGTAAGGGCGTCCTGAGAGCCCATATGGAGCTTGGCAGGTCTCTCCTCTGTGCCCACGGCAGATGATTTAAATGCTGGAAAGTGCAACAGATCTGCTCTAGGCAGAACAGGGAAAGCCAAGTGAGAAGGCAGGAGGCGAGCAGAGGAGCAACCTCCATATTTGTGCAGTTGTAAGGTTTTCTGGGACTTGGTAATGTCTTGAGAATCCATTTAAAGTCCTAGGCAAGCAAGCAGCGATTAATTTTTCTGCAACTGAAAGTGTATATCTTGTTTATCACCTCTTATTTAATTATCAGGTACTTCCTTCTAGTTGCCTAGCTGTCTCAGATGCTAGGAGGCAATCTAACTAGAGGATGCTGTGGCTTCACAAGCATTTAAACTAGCCCAGCCAGCGGTGTGGCTGGAAGAGTTAGCTCTTGCCCCCTGCCTTGTACTTGGGCATATGCGAAGCACACTGGAGAACTGAGCTGTTAAAACATTTTTTCCTGGTTTTTTTTTTTTTTTTTTGAACACACACACACTTCCTCTGGCCCCCGCCCCGCCCCCCCAGGCCCCTGCCACCACCCTGCGCCAAATGAATTTTAATCTTACATCATCTTCTCTCTCCAGGGTTGGCAAATCAGATGCTTTTGCTGATGTAAACAGGGGGATACAGGAGTAAGTGGGGAAAGACGGGACTGGGATGTTATGGTAGGTGTACAATGGCATTAAATGGGAGAATCAGTCTAGCTTTTTTTCCTTTGTTGTGGTATATAATGTTTGCATTTTAAGAGGCTGCAATATTCACCAGTATAAGAGGAACTAAACTCTGCTCCCTGCTTTCAAAAGCAGATCCTTTCTAACCAGTTTTAACAACATTTTTCCAAAGGCACATGAACTTTTAAAAGGAGATGTATCTGAGTCTATTGGATGCTGTACTTGGTATTTTTGAAACTGTGGGAAAACTTGCAACCTTTCCCTCCTGCTTGAAAAGCAGAAATCTTCTGTGAACAAGACCCTGCTGAAAACTCATGCAGAAGTGTAGTGAAGGGTTTCAGATCACTACTTGTATGCTTAAGAGGCAAAACTGATGGAAGAAGAAGGGATTGTGCTCAGCATCACAGGAAAGGTATGAGGACTGACATTAGAAACCTCTCTAGTGAGAGGAACGGTGGTGGCCATCACAGGGAGGGCTGTTGTTTCATCAAGACATGCTGGAATATGTATTTTTGATTTGTCAGTGTTATATTATTTATCTATTTTTTTAAGAACAGAAAGCAGAACTGTTTTAAACAAATAAAGTACCTGCAGAAGGAATAGGAATTTCTTAAGAAATGTGCTGAGTGAACTCCAGTCCTCTTCAGAGGCTTCCCTTGATGTGTTTTTCTTCCCTGTCTTCCCCTGTCTCACCTCCCTCCTCCCAGGGAGAAAATATAGATGCTCTTGCCCAGAAGTTAAAGAACACTTCACTTACAGGATCAGGAGAACAATTTTCTGTTCCCTCCAGCACCCCACACTCCAGTGCTTTGGGTGCAGAATTTTGGTGATTGTTCCCTTCCCTCATTGTTTTTTGCTTTGCAATAATACTTTTTAATACATGCTTAATAAACAAAATTCGTTTGAGGAGATCTTGAAATGATGCTGCAGACAGAATGCCTTGTCCTAAAACACTTCCTCTTGTCATGTAGATAGTTTTATCAGATGAAAGAACTGTTGCTTTCAGCACTGTGTGTTTTATTGTTGCACACTTGTGCATGAACACCCATACACACTAATGCCCGTTCAAGCCAGGACAATGAGAATGTAGCAGCACTGGAATAAAAACCCAATAATGTGGCACTTTTAACACTTTTTTTTTGTCTGGAATTTTATATGCAGATCTTTTTTCTGTGCAGCGTAATATTCTATTTGAAGTGGAACTTAGCTCTTAGTTAACACTGAAAGTGCTAAGTTGTCTAAAGCCCTGTTTAGACAGACAGAGCTTATTTGGCATCTGCATTAAGCTGTTTGACAAAATGTTTCGAATGTAATTAGTTCACATCAAAGGTACACCACCTTCGGTGGCGGGTAAGATGGATGAGAACTAAAGATACTGAGATCAGCATGACCTGACTGAAGGCCTTGCAATCTAAGGTTTTACAGTTTATTACATTTTATGTTAAAAAAAAAAAAAAAACACGAAACACTCTTAGCACAGGCTTGGGGTTTTTTTAATTTCTTTAATATTTTTTAAAGCTTTTCTAGTGTCTCAATGGTACATACTCTTCACTAGTCTTGTTTTTTGTATACCTCAAGAGAACGCAGTGGCCTCCAAGAAATAAGGTATTTTTTTTTTTTTAGTGTGGCGAAATAGTGCAGAAATATGTTACATTTAAAATCTTGTTTTAAAGTATACTTCTGAGAATCCATTCATAAAAATGATGTGTTTCTATATACTGTTTTCAGTGACACTCTGGATCCATATTTGCCCAGCTTACACATTTCAGTTTGGGGTTTTTTTTTGCCTTGTCCCATTGGGTCTGTAAAGACAAGCCCGAGATCTGGAAGCCTAAGCTGAATTCTTCCACATTCTTGCATCAGTATCAGTGAACACTGCAACTAGGGTGGCAAAGAGGTGAAATATGAAAACACTTATGTTAAGATTTATTTTTTTTTCCCTTTATAGTACCACCATGTTACTATTGTTACTTTAGCACCTTTGTGCATATTTTATATCTAGTTCTACTCAGGGCTACATCTGTATCGACAGTGATAGTGAAATATTTCCTACTCTACCAGCTAGTAATCAACACTTCTGTTTAATAACATGGGAATTAGGGAAGGATTGCTTCTTGAACTTGCTTTGTGTACTTGAGTGGCTGTGGTGCTATCAGCAAGAGTTAAATTTTGTCAGGCATGTAGGCTAAGCTTTCCAAAATGACTAGCGATGCTGGACACCCAACTTGGGAAGCTTGGTAGAAAAGAAGCGTTCAGCACTTTCTGAAGATAAACTGTATTTAATCGCAGTTTAGATTTACGAATTACTGAGAGTTAAATAAAGTGCCAAGCATCAGCTGAGGTGCAAGAGCTCAGCTGCTGCTTGGTAACTCCTGAGTTGCAATAATTTCAATTGTGTCTATACGCCCTTTATTTTAAGGTTGGTACTTCAAAGTACTTATTATGGCCATCTTGGTATGAAGATGCTCCAGATGAGTTGTTAAGTACACATAATAGGAAACCTGTGTGTTGAAAAAGACAGAGCTGTTTTGTCAATTCTTTTTCTGGATCATACTGCTCTTTTAAAAGCATAATGATTCACAGAAGGTGGGAGAAGACTTTGCCAGAGCTCCATGTAGCATTTGGCATTTTTCCTGAGCAAGAAGTTTCTTTATGTGGTTTACTATGTATAATAAACACTTAATTAGTATGATTTGGGGACTGATAAGTTAAATGGTGAGGAACAAGTGGTAGCAAAGCTCTATTTAAGCTGTTCAAAAGAAAACAAAAGAAAGGATTTCTCTAGTGCTACTGAGAGGTGGTCTTCCCCTCATTTCTGTAAAATTAGCTTCTTGCTTAGCATGACTTCAAGTGTATTATTGATCCTACTGTAGGTCATTCATAAAACCAACAGTGTGTTGGAAACATGCAGTATCTAAAAATTAAAATAACTTGTCATCTTAGGCTCTTCTGGTTACCTAAATGGTCAAATATTTTGGGTTTCTAACTGCTAATGAGCTTGGAGGTGCTGGATTTTGAAAATTCTCTATAGCTGATGACTGGTTTTTTTTCTGCCAAATCAGAACCTCAAAAACATGTGAATATATTTGTGGGATGTTTATTAAAAATAATAATAATAATAGTAATAAGTTAGTGGCACATTGGGGCTGGGAAAGAAGCTCTTTACAGCTTGTGAGAGACTCAGAAACTTTCAGAGGGAACGTGCTGACAGGTCAGATGGACAAAGTAACTGAGGACTCGCATCAGCCTCAGCGGGGGCATGTTGGTGTGGGCATGCACACTTTGCCTGGCTTCATATGTGCTTATGGTTATGTCTGCAAGATTATAGATGTATATCCATTTGTATATAAAGATAATCCAACTAATGATGAATTGAAGATTAAGCCCATTTTGGGTTTTTTCTTCTTTTCCTTTCAGAACCTTTTTCCACATGCACACACTCCCGTCTTTGAAATCTTTCCCCAAACTCCTCCTACATAATCTTTCTGTAGAAACTGGAAGCACAAATAAACATCCATTTTAATCCCCTTCTTACCAGGTAAGTGAGAGAAACAATAGGAGGTTTTATAGCCAGCCTTTCACCGCTGTGGGTCGGAAATGAGTCATTATCATGATGAAGAAAAATGAGGAACCTCAGCCATAAATTCACACTAATCTCCCGTTGTCAGTGTCTCAGGCATGGTTAATGACTCAGCATTATGTTTGCAAATGGGGTACTGTGTCCTTGGTGGCCTGTCAGATGCTGAATTGCTGCTCTCTACGTTCAAAGGTCTTTGGGTGGATGGGAGGGATGAACTTCCTTCCTGGAGTGCGGAGCCAGTGCCTGGCCCTGTTCCCAGTCCCACCATCCACATCCCCAGCATGTGGGCTGGTGCTCGAGCTCCAGCTTGCCATGGACACCCACACTGCCAGAGTCAGCTCTTGGTGTGAGCAGCAAAGTGCAGGCACCTTGTTGGTCCTTCAGGTCTTGATGAGACCCACCTGATGATGTGCAAGCAGACTGTGCTACTGTCTTTAGCTCTGTGGGGACATCCTTCAACTACCCTTCTTCTCTTCTGAACATCTGCTCTGTATTTTGCAGGAAAGGTTAAAAAAAAAAAGGGGGGGGGGGAGGGGAGGGGAGGGAGTGTTTGTCAGTGTCCAGGGAAGGGGGATATTTCAGAAGCTTCCCTCCGCCCATATATACATACATAAATACTATACAGATATACTACAGATATATCTGCGTGTATATGTGTGTATATATATATGTATGCCTTTACATGCTAATGTTCCACAGTCTGGTGAGGATTTGGAAGGCGGCATACCCACCCAGAGCAAGTTGGTATTGAATCCTGGACAGCATTTCTCTGCACATCAGCTCAAGTCCGTAATTTGCCAAGGGAATTATGGTGGTGATTCACCGAGCTGTGTTATTTCTTTGTCTGTGAACGTTGTAACTATCTAGGCTTGAACTCCTATGCAACAGCAGCCATTAAGAATTAATGCTGCCTCTTCATTTGTGAACTTTTGCTCCAAACTTGCCAGCTTTAGAAAAGATCTGTGTCCGTGCATGGACAGATGGGAGCATTATGTGACTTGCAAAGGTGCCTGGAGTTTATCTCTGCTCTTGCCTGCAGTCAGGGTAGAGCACTAAAACAGCAGCGGTGTTCAGGGGCCTTCCTTGGGATTTCCAGAGCGGGAGAGGTAATGCCTTCTAACCCTCTCATAAGTCTAAACATGACTTCTGCTGACAGGGAATGAGCATCCCATATCTCTGAGTCTAGTCATCAACATTTTGTATGTGTTGACTGGAAGGAACTGGTTTTGCCATAAATTAGCAAGACGGTAACATAAGAACTCCTGTCCTTGCCATCTGTAACAAAGCAGGATAAAATATTCAAAACTCTTAGTTCTGCTTGCGGTGCCGAGGCAAGTCACATGCAGTCAGCTGGTGTGTCTCCTGTTTATTTCCATGCAGAATAAAAAATAGTTTATAAATTGTAACTTCTCCACATTCTGGCTACTAGGTCTAAACACAAGTATGTCAGGCTTTTTCTGCAAATAGCAATCTCCTAGGATGTGAAACATTGTTAATTTATCTTAAATAATTCAATAGAATGTCAATATTCCACAACTCCCTCTACTTAGAGTGACAGGTCTGTTCAAATTAGTAGCCCTGAAGAATAAAGAATATTCAGGACATGCTTTTATCTCAGGAAAGACAGAACTCAGTGCAGCTGCATAAGTTTTTAAAGTAGCAGTGTGAACACCAGCCTGCTACCTGGATGACAAGTAATTCAAGCACAACTGTTGTCGCTTTTAGAAAAGAAGCAATATATACATTTTGTACCCAATTAGTAATCACTGTGAGTTCTCTGTATGTGCGTTATATTCTGTATTTTACATATGCATGCAGGACATACAACATAACGTGTGAGTGGGTTCTATGAAATGCTGTTTCATATTTGCACGCTAATTTATTCTGTCAAAAACAAAAGTTTTTTTAAGGCCGATCATGTGATGAGTTGAGGCAGCCAGACTTGTTGCTCAGTGTATTTTCTCTGTGACAAGTTGGAGATCTGTTAACTGGTAAAAATAGCCCTGACACCATACTCTGAGCTAGTGGGGAAGAGCTAGTGTTGTTCCCTTTTCCAGGTTAAGATCACCGTAATTAGAGCAACAATCACAGAAGTTAAAGTGCAGTAAGACACTCTCCATTTTCCTTTTCATTATTCTGACAAAACAGGATTCCTTGCTGTGGTGTATTTTTATCTGTAGTATCAAATCTATTTTTACATTTCTGTAAAAGTAAGAGGTGACGGTGTCCAAGAATTCCTTTGGAAAACTATTTTGGATTAAGAATATTTTCTTGATACTTTAAAATTCTTACTTAAATCTGGCACTGTGATCTCTTGTTCCCTTGCATAACCCTTCTCCATTCAGGTGCTCACATCCTTTTGATATTTGCAAGGATGAATTGATTAATTTGGGCGCAGGAAAGAGGCAAGGCAGGGCTGCCCTTTGTTTAACCCAGTGGTGCCAGCTAGTCTGGGTCAGAAGCGTGACTAAACTCCAGCTGAGACATTTCTGTGGCTGAACAAGATGTTAGGGCAACACCCAGAAAAATAGCCCAAGCTAGCTTGGCAGTGTTGTCTTAAGACTTAAAGCGCACATGCTGTTTTCATCTCAAACTTGCCTGTAACTTGTGTAACTTGCCTGCTCTGCAGTGGGGCATCAGGCTAAAGGACCCTCCTCCTCCTCCTCCTCCTCAGCCTTGTAAAGCCTTCCTGCAAAGTGCCAGTGCACTTAGCTCAGCAGACGTGTTCGCCCACAGTTCCTGGGAAGGTGACAGGGAAGGTGGCCATACGTGAGCATGCGTAGCCCTTCTCCTAAATGATCCCTTGAGAGTCAGTTAAAGCAAGTGTCTGGTACCAGGGTGCAGTAGCTAAGCAGTAACTTCATAAGCAGTTTCTGCTGCCTGGCCAGTGTGTGTAAGCCTAGAGTAACTAATTTCTGAGGATAAACCCAGAGTTTCAGAAATGAGGGTCCCAGATGCCCCCATACACTCTTCTCTCCTGGCTATTGGGAAGGACCTTGTGGCTTGCTTGTACAGTTTGCTCAGCTGTCAGTACTTCAGAGTGTTTTGGCTTGGGCTTTCTGGAAAGGAAAGAGGCAATAGGTTTGCTACTATTACAAGTGTAAGTATTTACAACCATATTCACCAAGAAAACCTTTTCTGCTCCCTTTTCCTTTGGATATGCTGTAATACCCTGCCTGGGAAGGGGTCCTGAGCTAGCCAAGAGCTTTTGGGTCAGGATGAGCAGGCATACCGACTTGGGTGATATTGTAGTGGGGGGGTCTTCAAACGACTGGAAGAAGGCTCATGTTCCCAGGCTTTGGTCTTCATGGGGGACTTCGACTGCCCAAATGTCTGCTGGAGAGAAAACACAACAGGGGTCAAGCAGTCCAAGGGGGTTTCTGGAGTGCATCATTAATGACTTTCTGACACAGGTAATTGAGTAGGTGACAAGGGGAAGGGCTCTGCTGGACCTCATACTTACAAACAAGGAAGGCCTGGCTTGGGATGTGAAGATCGGGGCAGCTGTGACTGCAGTGACCATGAGATGGAGGAGTTCAGGATCCTGCACCATGAGATGGAGGAGTTCAGGATCCTGCAAGGAGGGAGGATGGCGAAAAGCAGGATCACAACCCAGTCCTTCAGGAGAGCAGAATTTGGCCTGTTATGGGATACTTTTGAAATAGTCATATGGAATACGGTCCCAAAGAGAAGAGCCACCCACGAAGAGCTGGTTGATTTTCAGAAATCTCCTCCAAGCTCAAGACTGGTCCGTCTGGACAAGCAAGAAGTCAAGCAAATGTGGCAAGAGGCCTGCATAGTTGAACGAGGAGCTGTTGACTAAAGTAAAACATAAAAAGGAAGAATACAAGCAGAGGAAACGGGGACAAGTGACCCAGGAGGAGTGTAGCAGGCATTGTCCAAGCATGCAGGGATAGAATTGGCAAAAGCAAAACCAATCTGAAGTTGAATCTGAGGAGTCATGAAGGGTGACAATAAAGGCTTCTCCAGGTACATCATGAGCAGAAGGGAGACTAGGGAAAGTGTGGGCCTGCTGCTGAGAGGGTCAGAGGACATGGTGACAAAGGACATGGAAAAAGCCTGAGTATTCAATACCTTCTTTGCCTCTGTCTTTACTGGTAAGTTTTGTCTTTAGGAATCCCAGTTCTCTGAGACCAGTGGGAAAGTCCAGAGCAAGGAAGACTTCGATGGAGGAGGATCAGGTTAGAGAACATGGCACCTGATGGGATGCATCCATGAGTGCTGAGGAAGCTTGTCATTGTGAGGCAACTCTTGATAATCTTTGAAAGGCTGTGGCAATTGGGGAAGGTTCCTGAGGACTGGAATAAAGCTAATGTCATTCTTGTCTTCAAGAAGGAGGAGGAGGATGATCTGGGGTACTACAGAGTGTTCAGCTTCATCTCAATCCCTGGGAAGGTGATGGAGCAACTAATCCTAGAAACCATTTCTAAACACATTAAAGACAAGAATGTGACTGGGAGTAGTCAGCATACATTTATGAAGGGTAAATCACATTTAACCAACCTATCAGCCTTCTGTGATGAGCTGACTGGCATAGTGGGTAAGGGGAGAGCAGTGAATGTTCTTTCTCTTAACCTTGGTATGGTTTTTGACACCGGTTCCTATAACATCCTCATAGGTAAAGTGATGGAGCATGAGCTAGATAAGTGGATAGTGATGTGGAGAGAAACTAGCTGAGCTGAACTGTTGGGTTGAAAGGGGTGTGATCAGGCCAGCTAGAGGCTAGTCACTGAGCCACAGGAGTCGATGCTGGATCCAGTAATATTTAACATCTTCACTAATGACCTAGATAATGAGACACAGTGCACCTTCAGCAGGCTTGGAGATGGCACAAAACTGGGAGGTGGGTGTACTGCTATTCAGAGGGACCTCAGCAGACTGTAGAAATTGGCCAACAGGGATCTCATGAAGTTCAAGAAAAGGAAGTGTGAAGTTCTGCCTTTGTGTGGGAATAACCCCATGCCCCAGCACAGGTTGGTGCTCTTATGGTGAAAAAGGCCAATGGTATCTTGGGCTGTGTTAGGCAGAGCATTGCCAGCAAATTGAGGAAGGTGGTGCTTCTCCTCCGCTAGACCCTAGTGACATGGAGTGCTGGGAATGGTGCTGGGCTCTCCAGTACAAGAGAGGCATGGACTTAATGAAGCAAGTCCAGCAAAGGGCCCTGAAGATGATTAAGGGACTGGAGCATCTTTCATGTGATGAGAGAAGGTTGAGAGAGCTGGGACTGTTCAGCCTGGAGAAGAGAGAGCCCAGAGGGATCTTATCAATGTATATAATTACATGTGTGTGTGTGTAAAAAAGATGGAGCCAGGCTCTTCTTGGTGATGCCTGATGCAGGGCAGGAGGCAATGGGCACAGACAGGAATACAGGAAATTCTATTTCAGTGTAAGGAGCAGCAGGTTTTTTTACCGTAACTGTGATCAAACACTGGAAGAGGTTGCCCAGGGAGATCGTGGCATCTTCATCCTTGGAGATAGCAAAACCTGACTAGACACAGCTCTGAGCAACCTGCTGTAGCTGACCCTGCTCTGAGCAGGGCAGTTGGACTAGACCAGAGGTCCCTCCAACCTCAGCTGTTCTGTGATGCTGTAATCCTGCTAGTTGTTTCAACATGTAATTGTTGACCTTGTGATGGTCAACACTAAGGCAACGGTCATGTCCCCCTTCAAACTAACTGTCCTAATTTGTTTATGCTTCTAACTAACTATTATATTAAGCCACAGTACAAATGACCCCCTGAGAAGAGGTAACTGAAGCTTTTGTTGAAGAATGCATGCTGGCTGGCTCTATGCCCCTTTCTTCCAAGCTTGAAGGAAAAAGGGGGCCACTGCTTTATGTATCTTGACTTAATATCTTCCTGTATTTTGTTGACCTTAACTCTCCATTTTCTAATGAAGCTTGAAGATACTCATGAGTTGGATTTATTAATGCTTCCTTTTGTTGTGAAATTACTTACTTTTGTTTAGCCCTTATCTCTTGCCCTTTGGAGTTCACATGTATTCCTGAGGAGGAGCAATGAATGGATGTTTCCTGCTTTAGGTGTGTGCAAGCATTGCTCCAAAATTTAAGTCTGGTCACGGAAGTAAAGTGAAACTGTTAACCCACAATATCCTTTGTTACCTAGCAAAGGTATTCTTTGTGGGTTTTGACAACTTTGAGTTCAGGCAACATCCTAAGTTTACTGGAATAGCTGAGTATTTTCTGCCTCTTCAGCTCATGAGCTGGCGATGAAATTGCCTAACTTTTTATTGCTCAAAGGAGTTGTTGACACTCTGTTTCAGATTTTTGAGATTTACTTTTTTCTTGCCTAATTGTTCAATCCTATTAATATTCAAAAATGAACCCAATTTTTATTTGGCTTCATTCCTAATTGAGATTTGACTCCTAGTGATGCTGTTCCACAATGTAGTCCTCTTTACCGCATGAAAATAGGGAATGTCTTGTCACTTTGATGGACTGATGTTGATAAAACATGGCTTAAATTTAGTCATGCCACAGATCTACTTTTCAGTCCAGTACCTTTTTTAATATTCTGACTTTGATTTCAGTGCTGCAGAGTTCATGCATTCCAGAAATCTCCAGAGGATTCAGGGACCCGACTAGATTATTTACCTACCTAAGACTTTGTTTGGAAAACCGAACTGTTAGTGAAAGGTGTTCCTATATAAGGAATATGAAGAGACTCTTCTGTGGGAACACAGAGAATGGTGGGACATCATGTAAGACCCCCACCCCCACCTCCCATAGTTTCTGGAGTGACACTGTTTTAATTGATAGCATTGGAAGGTGATCATGGATGTTCCCACTGTTACCAATTTAACCTCCTATGCTGAATCAAGGTTATAATGTGCCTTCCTGTCCCTCCATTCTATATGTGTCACTGTGAGTAGATTTAGCCCTTAATCAAATTCAGTGGAAGAACATTACATGTAGGATTTGGGTGGGAAGTGTTCTTGTGTGTTGTGACAGTGGAGGTCATTCTGTGCGTCACAGAATAATTTCCTTTGGAAGAAACCTCTGGAGGTCATCTGGCCCAACGCCCCACGCTCTTGGTCATGCTTTTAAAAGTGCTAGCTTTCACTTATGGGGAGGGGATTGCTGGCTTGGAGCCGACATACTCGGACCCACTGCTGGCTTTAGCAAGGGGTGAACCCACTGAGATGGTGGGTACAGTAATTTCTGATTGATTTTGTGATTCTGCCATTCTTTGGGGGTTGGAGCTGGCCCACCTACCTGTAGCTGTTTTGGGAGTGACACTGTTCTAACAGGAACAAGAACGAAGCTCATTTCACACTGGCTTCTCAAAAGCTTTCAGGAGGTGGTGACTTCATGACCGTGGCTGATAAACAAACTCGGCTTTTATAAAAATAGACTGATGGTCTGGCAGGAATTCCAGCCTGTCCAAATGGGTTTGCTCCTGCCAAGCAGTGCAGCCACCGCTGTGTGAAGAGGGTGTGCCCCTTCTGCTCCTTCCCAGCTTTTGCATTTCCCTGCTCCTTCCCCATCAGATGGTAAATACGTCTCTGCGTATAGCACTAGGGTTGGTAAATCAGTTGTGCAAATACTGTCAAGTAAGTAAATACAGTAGAAAATGGAACATTCACTTCCTTTTGTTTAGTTATCAATACAGATTGAAAGGCAAGTCACCCTAAGTAATTGTGTTTAGGTCATTAAACATGGTTTAATAATGACAATAATAGGGTGTGTCCTGAGAGGGAGGGAAAACAGTACACCTATGATTGCCTAAGAGCAGGTCATTTCTGATAACAAACCTGTCTCATTGGGATAAGTTCAGAGGAGGGCAGTTTGATGAACACCCCCTTTTAGACATATCCTGAATGTTCTTATTGTCCGGCTGCTTATTATTTGATCCCACTAAGATGTGAAGATCTTTTCAGCACTATCTCTGTTTACAGAGTTAAACATTGAATAAAATCTCTCTTGACACAATGACCGTGGTTTATGTGCAGTGTATGACTGGAAAAAGGAAGATTCCCTACACCACAGGGCATAAAGTTGCTCTCCATATTACATGGGGTTTTTTTCCAGTCTAAACTAGCAGTGAATATTCCCTAGCAGTGAATATTCTTCATTCTGCATGTTTGATCAAGATTACTCTTGGATGAAAAAAATGGGCAACATTATAGTGGTAAGCAAGCAAATCTTTCAAGGCTAATTAAAAAAAAAAAAAAAAGGCTGTTTTCTAAACTTCTCAGGGATTTTTAATCTTCGAAACCAGTCTCCACAGAGATGGATTAGTGAGGAGAGAACAGATGAAGCAATCAAAGGTGCCAGATAAATGCAATTTATTATGTTTCCACAATTTATCGCCTAATTATCCGCCTCATTGTGTGCATATGCGTCTATACGTGTATATTTATGTAATGTGTATGAGTATTAAATGTGTTTATGGAATGATACCACTCCTGGATTTTCCACTGCATGTTCTATAAACTGCTGGGGGTGGCATACTTTTTTTTAATAAGTGTATTATGTGAAATCTCACCAGACATAGCTAAACCAGAGTGCATTGCTGACATGCCAGCCATTTTATACAAGATATGACCTATATGGAGTTAACAGATCCTGTCCAAGTCTCTTAAATTCATGTAATGAAATCTCATAAACCTGATAAAATGTTTGATTCTTTTAAATCATAAAATAGTTTTTAAATACAGCCTATCATTTCCAAAGCACAAAATTTTGCATGATAGCAATTCTTTCCTGTCACGTTGTTATTACTAGTTTTGTTGCTGAACAGATTAAGACTATAATCCACCTCCTCAGCTGTGTGGCTTTCCTGGTTGAGATGGTTCTTTATAAGTCAGGATACAAAGTTCAGCACTTATTAGGCCCCGTCCTAATCCTTTAGTCATACAATAACTTTTCCATTTCTCAGGTCCAATAATATAACTATGACCTCACTTCTACATAGCACTTCAACAGCTTGTTTTTCTGTGTTGGACTGTGGTTTACCCATTTCAAGGGGACCTTTTATAAATTTTTGAAACTTTGCAGGCAAATAACCTAGTAAGGCTCTGCATTTCAACTGAGTTAAAAAGCAGCATGTGAGTCTAAGGTTTTTTCTTCCCGCCTTATCCCATGTTTGTGTCTGTTCTATACAGGTCTCATACACTTTGAGGCATGCTGTCATTTCTACCCAAAGCCTATTTAAAAATTCATTTTTGAAAAAGTAGAGGCAAAGTTTTTTCCACATGGAAGCAATCCATTGTGGCTTGCTTTTAAACCATCCAGGTCCCTCATGGAGTGGTCAAATAAGATTGGAAGAGTATCTCATGGTGCCTCAAAGAACAGCTCAGTGCGTGTGGGGCTCGTGGTGCCCATCTTGGAGGGGCCTCCACCCCAGCTGTGGTGGGCAGCAGCATATAGCCCAAGGCGAGGAGATTCATCACATCTGGCTCTTTGGAGTGAGTGTAAGAGCTGTGCCTTGCCTCAAAGGGGTGAGATGCAGTTACAAAAAGGGCTACACTCTGGAATTGTACTAAACCAGAAGGCTTTATTGAGCCCAGTATTAATTTCAGTTTTCCAGTGAAGGACAACAGGGGGCATTTAGTTCACTCCAGATTTATTTTTCCCTTTTCAAAATCCAAGTTCTGATTTATTCTTTTACTGTCTTTAATTTTAACCCCTAGAAAAATTATTCTAAGGGGAGGGATGAGAGAGGGTGTCAGTCACATCTCAGCCTCTTTATTGTGCTTCACAGTCTCCAGCCACCTTCTGCCTGAAAGGCTCTTCACTCAGCCCCTCGGGTCCAGGCTCCGGCATCAGTCTTTCACCTCTTAGGAAAACAAAGTTGTCAGGGAGATAATGTTGGATTTAACATGATCTGCAGGATTGGGGTCAAGGGTGATCACGAGGGCCTTCAATCAGTAGACGTTCGTTTGAGCGTGTCATCACTGCCCGTGGTTTTCAGATCAGGCTTGTGTTTACAACAAGCTGAAGTGACAGGTGAGAAACCTGCTTTTCACAGCAGGCAGGAAAAAGCTGTTGGGTACTCGTGGCCAGGGAAGGATAAACATGGCTTGAAAACAGAGGTAAATTGGTTGCTGGCCTTTGCTCACTGGGAGAAGGAGAGCAGACGTCACACTTCATCCCAGTGAACACAATGCTGTTTGTGGAAGTGGCTGGGGTGACCCCTCTGATTCTTTTTGAAGATGTATTTCCAGCTTAGAAAAAGATGAGAAGACCATCAGCAATGACAGTGAACAGCAGTACAGCCAGACCAGACGGTGCAGCACGAGCCCAGAGCAGGGTCCAGCCCTTGGGGGGTGTTGGTGCGGGTGTCCCTGGCTGGCCCGTGGTGCATACGGCTGTGCTTAGACAGCACTATGTTCCCAGGGCCACCCTGGAGACAGACAGATGTGAAATAATAGCAATAAAACAACTTTCCTCCCTTGCCCCAACTCTTTTCAGTTGAGAAAGCGTGGGGTTCGTAAGGACTTGTTGCTGCCCAGAGCAGGGAATGGGAACCCTGGATGTGAATAAGGAAGAGGAGTTAAATACATGGCTCTTCCTCCTTCTGCACCCAGAACAGCATAAGGGTGATGTCCTTCCTGCTGTCCCTCCTGGAGGAGCAGGTGGGGTGGCCCCCTGCCCAGACCTGCTGCTGTCAGCGCTCCCAGCTGCCCCTGTGTCACATGTATGGCTTGTTGGTCTGCTGTGTGCACGTCTCCATTTTTTTCATATTGTCTTCTAAGCAGATATAAACAATCCAGATGAGAGAAAACTAATCCCCTTTCCAGAGCTGTTTCATGCAAACTAAATGGGCTTCCGAGGTTTTTCAGTCTTGTGGTTTGGCTTCAGTTAGGGAGGGAGGGGGACTTAGGTGGCCATGGAGGAGATGGAAACCCAGTGTGTGTCGTCCCCAGAGTGGAGCGGCCGAGCAGCACTGCGTCTCTGGCACGGGCTGGACGTGCTTGAGTGAGTGTGTTACAACACTTCTGCTTTCAGCTCTGCTAAAGGATGTAATGGCAGCCTCCAGCAGGTAAATTCCTCTGTAATCTAATTTCTTTGTAAAGACTGGAGACCTGCAACTGCAGCTGAGCAAGAAATTTAGGTAATTGATCCCAGTGTATAAGCCGAGGAAGGAGAAGAAGAGCAGAAGCAGAGAGTAAAGAAAACACCAGCAGCTGATTTGTGGTGTTTCTGATTTTTGTGTTGTAAGAGGGAAGCAGTTTTCCATCTGGAAATGGAAATGTTGCAAGTTGGAAAGCATCATCTTGAGCATTAAAACAGCAGACTACAAATCAAGGAGGTTGTTGCCCTTTATGACTTTGGGTGTGTCACTTAACCTTGTACTGGCAGTAATAGAAATGGTCGGTCCTTATGCTGCTGAGGTGCAAAAGCATCCCTCATTATCTGAAAATGCAAGTGGAAGACCCCTATAGATTATTCTTAATTGTACAATCACCAAATTCTGTGTAACAGTCTTTTACAGATCCACTCTCAGAGCTAGCTTTGGTCAAGTGTTAAATCCGCTACAAAAGAAATTAGTCAGCTGCAAGTAGGGCACTGAGTGATTTTTGTGAAGAAAACTCTTGGGCTTGTAGGCGGAGGGTTTTTTTGTTTTGTTTTTTTTTTTTAGCGAGGCAGTAAAAACAAGGGGAAAAATAATAAATCCCTTGGTTTTGTTTGTGTGTCACTAGGAGAATGACTCCAGTGATTTTCCATGCTGCATTAGTAGATCAGTGATGGCCAAAGTGCAGACAGCCCTCCTCTGTCCCAAATGCTGCCATCACGCTACCCCGCTCCGCAGTGGAGGTGTTTGCATGTGGCCTCTGCACAGCAGCACCCGTGCAATGTGGCAGCCAAGTGCTCAGTGACCTCCTTCCGCTCGCTCATGTTGATGCTTCGCGTTAATGGGCAGAGAGGAAGACAGGAGTTTGGCCAAGCACAAAGCAAAAGAAGGGGGAGAGGGAAAAAAAAACCCAACCAAAACCAAACTGAAAAAAACTCAGCCTGTGCTGTTGCTATGCCAAAAGCAGACAGAGAATGGGAGCCACAACTAGGGTGGTCAAGAAATGAGCTGGCGGGCGATGGGTCAGTAGCAAATCACAGCAATCTCCAAGCAGCTTGGCCAAGTAGAGTTTGTGTTTGTACTGGTTGTGTGGCTCCAACACCAGAAGCGTGGCTGTCCTTTTCTCTCAGGATAATGACTAGGTGGAGCAGCTCAAATATGTGCATTATATTCTTGGTGTTCCTAGCCAGGAAAAAACCCTGGAGAAAGCGTGCTTGGTTGTAGAATCTTTGTCTGGTTTCATTACTGGTGGTGTGAATTGCTGACAGGTGTGTGAGATGTTCCAGGTAGATGACTGCATGGGGCTGGCATCCTGGAGGTGTATGGAGAGCACTGGGAACTTGGAAGTTTTTATGAAGTAGGTGGAAGTTGCTGAGGACCCTTAGAAAGGTGATGATGGAGACTCTTTTGTGACCCTGTACCCTAGCTGATATGATGGGCAAGAAGATGGTAGTGGCACATAAAGGGTGAAACATCGGTATTAAGCTATGGCATTGTCACACCTGCAGATGGGATAATACCTAGTTGTGTGGTTTGCAACCCAGTTTCCATGAATTACATTTCTGAGCAGTACAATAGACACCCCCCCTCCTTCAGTTGCCATCTGAAATATGATATAGTTTCCATGAACTCCCACGTAAGTGGATTTTTTTGGTGATAGAATGCATGTTAAAGCACTGGAAGATGAAACACCAAATATTTGCTTTCGAAAAACACAGTGAAAGATTCTCTCATCCTCCTTACTCAAACTGCATCAGCCAGAATGCCATTAACAAAAATGACTGTGTAGTTAAACTTATTGGCACCCCCTGGGCATCATTAGGATGCTTTTTTTCCTCCTTGTCCCTGTGAAGGGAAGCTAATATAGGGCAGTGGTGGCTTGTGCTTGAATCCCACTTAATATCATGGGATGAGTCTTCTCAGCAGAACACAAGCCAAGCATACAGGCAGCCCCTTCCTGCGGGGCTGGCTCCCCCAGCTTCCCTTCAAGTCAGGGGCTTCAGTAAGTCAAAAGTGGTTTCAGTAAGTAAAAGGCATCTCAGAATTATGCTGCACCAATGTCTGCATGACCTGGGACCAGACTCCATCTCACTCTGTGCCTCAGTTTGCCTGTAGAAATAAATAATGCTTGAGAGGTACCACACTGTTGCCATAAAGTATCATTGGCCATATGGAGCTGTGACTAATTTTATAGCTACTGTGAATCTCCTTCAGGATCTCTTGATGAGAATGCTCAGCCCTGCGAGGCAGTTTGAAGCCTCCAGGTGGATGTGCTTTAGCAATAGTGAAGTTGGGGTGTCCAGGACATCCCGCATCTGAAAACACATCTCACTAGTAACAATACTGACAGCAAATTGAGTTGCTTAAAAGTAGCATATCTCCCTCTTTGCTCCAGCTTCCTGCAGGGGCCCATCCTGCAAGCCACAAGCCATCCTGCTGGTGATACTTGCTTTAGATTGACAGCCTCCTGCTATACTTAGTACACTTTTCCCCTCCATTCTCTTAATTTTTGTTTGCCTGGGTCAGTTCAGACCTTGCCTCAAACACAAATAATAATACTTGATTCTGGAAAACCAGTGCCTGATTCAGCTCAACAAAAGGCAGATGCTTTGGTATTGGCCTTTCAGGGGTGTGAGCGGGAGCTGTAGAAGGTCCTTTTGTATGGAGAAGGGACCTCCTGCTCCTTGCTGCATGGTCCACCCCTGCATGCCTGGGCTTTCAGGCCAGCAATGATGAGTCATTTGCCCGTATCCACATCTACATCTGAAACCGTGCAGGGGTCTGGCACGTTTGATAAAATAATATGTGGAACACTTTAAGCAATATTTTATGGGTTTTTTTAAATTCGAAACTTTATATGCAATACGTAGCATTTCAGAAAGTGAAGGGTGAGTATGAGCATGTTTGTCCTCCAGTACATACTTATACACGTGTAGCCTGTGCGTTGTCAAAAGAAGGGAGAAAGCAGACTGCAGATGGGTTTGCATGTGCTCCATCTACACACTTACTGCTACAAGTGTTTACTGCTCCTTTCACAGGTGATCACTTCTTCAGCTCAGCTGACCAGTATGTTAGTGGCTGTGCACGTGACCACAACAGTTACCTGACAAAGCATTAGTTTGATTTTGAGGCTTATGTACTGTTACTATAGCAAGGCAAATTTCATTTCTGGAGATGGGAAAATTGTTCCTCAACCCAAAGCACTTGCTCAGAGTGAATTTTAACTGCTGTCATAAAGTCATAAGTTTGCCTAGATTTTTATCACAAATTAAAAAATGTTATTAGAGCAATTATTATGGACTGGTTTTAATAATTAGGAATTATTTGGTTTTACTTGATGCTGGAGAGGTGGATCCTGGATGCATTTTCCAGCATTAGTTTGGGGAATCAGTGAGACTTTGTGCATGGAGCAGTCCTCTCACGGCACCTCTTGTTTCTACCACAGCACTAGAATAGACTGGTGCCAGTGAAAAAGTTGTGCAGTGTTGGACAGTGACCTCCTGGCACTCACAGGTCTTGCATCTAAGTCTATGTTAGATTTGGGAATGAAACATGGATTTGAGTGCAGTATTGGTGCAAAGTTTTATTGAGCAAAAGCTTTTCATTTCCTTCCACTACTGTAACTCTTCTGTCACTGAGCATCTTGAATGAGTCTGTAGGACACTGCAAGCATTAAAATAGAATCATGTCTTGGAGCCAAGGTAGTCACAGTTAGGGCATGGAAACGCAGTTCTTGTAGGTCTCTGCTCTGTGTTCTGTAGTTTTACCAAGACATATTTTGTTATGCATAATTCTTTTTATTCACTTAATTCTAATTGAGTTCTTGAATTAGTGTCCGCTTCAGCAGCTATTGGCTAATGGATTGTTAATTTAAGTAGGTCTAATCTCCATGTTTGAAAGGTGTTTGTGCATAATTCCTTTCAGGCTAGTAGAAATTATATATGGGAATAGTTATCTTCTTGCTTAATGGTAGCTTTTCTCTGCATAGTGGGACTATCTGCTAGATTAACTTCAGTGGTGTGGGTATAGTAGTTACAGAGGTCACTTACTCCTGTGCAGATCAATTGGTGACTATAAAGGAGAATTTCTTCATCACTTCTGCCTGCAATTTCATCATCTAGGGAAAGGGCCTCACTTAATGATCTCATTTTGCCTTTCTGGGCAGGTTTGTTCCATTACTGACTTTTTAAAGGGGTCAAAGCAAAAGTAAAAGGAGCCAAGACCCAGCTGTGTCCTGGCTTTGCCTTCTGTGGCCATAGGAGAGATGTGAAGTGGGGAGAGAAACTGCTATCAGCAGAGCCTGGGTTGGAGGGATGCTTTCCATGAGTGCTGCCCACAGGGAGCTCACTGTGGGCACAAAGGATGGCTGTGGCCATCCTTCCCCTCCAGCTTGAGGTGGTGGATCTGCTCCTGGATTAGCTCCTCATGTTGAGAAAACACTCATCCATCCAAACAGGGCCACTGGAAGGTGGCAAGTTGTTCACGTGGCTTATTCTCCTTCATAGTGGTGAACAAATAACATCATGTGAGGGAGGGAAGGAGGTAGGTATGGATGGGGAAAAGAGCTGGCTGAGCCCGTTTTCTTCACTAAAGCAGAGCATAGCATTGCAATCCTTGGGAGCTGCTGCCGTAGTTCTGCATGGAGCAGACACAATGACATCGTGGGTGGAGATTGTGTCTGGTTTGTATTAGAGCAGCCACAGACTGGGGGGAAAACCAAGAGAGAGGCATACGGGGACAGTCAGCGTGGCTGAGACCCCAAAGCCTGTCCTCCTTGTCCTTTTGCTCTGCAGTGGCCTTGTCCAGTGTGCCAGGCAGATGTCACCTCAGCTCACACGGGACTGACTGAGCACCGCCCTAGTTCCCCATTCCAACAAATGGCCTCCTATTTGAGATCCAGAGGTGACAAATTAGTCTCAAAAATGGCCATTTGGGGTCAGATGATGTTATTGCAATATTTCTAAGCTGCCACAGTTTATTGTTCATCTTGGACAAATAACAAGGCCCTGAGGATTTGCTGGTTGAAGACACAAGCTGCAGTCTGCTGACTGTAGTTGACGTAGTTGCTCTTGCTGCAGATTTGTAGGACAGTCTTGTGGGGAGCGCTTAAGCAATGTGGTTAAAAAGCTACTAGGATAACTTAAAAAAAAAACCACACCACTCTCGGCAGTTTGCAGCCAGGAAGGATAGATAGTCTTGTAATTTGAAGACACTGCAGGGAGTACAAGCCATGAGTTTCAGGGCTTTGACCCAGGAGCTGGCACTAGAGCTGTCTGCCCTGGCCCACCATCAGAGCGGGAGAAGCTGCGGAGCAGGATGGGCGCTAACTCCAGTGTATGACCTTAAACCACCGTCAGCATGTCGGGCTGCAGACTGCAGCGGTTGATATATGGGCACATGTTGTCTTCTGCCATCTCGATGGGGGTATTAGCCCTCAGCAGAGGGGTACCAGTGACAACCTCTTAAATCAACCCAGTGTGAATTGCTGGAGGTCATAAGTTAGAGCCACTATTCTCTGCTCTACAGGGTGTATAATTCATTAATATTACTTGAGCCACTTGCTAAAAACACAGATGCTTTCAGGAAGCCTAGCAGAATCCTTTTCTCTCTTTTTTTCCCGCATACCAGTAAGTGAAGGCTCTGCTTTGTCGAGGTACCCAACACTCTCTGAATTCAGGCTCCCCTCCAGTAGAGAAGTGATTGGGGGGGAAAAAAAAAAGGAAAGAAAAGAAAAAAGCTACACATCAAGCAGTCTTGCCCTTAACTCTGGGTTTGCCGGGTATGGGGTGGGAAGAGAATTCTTCCTTAAGTTTTTGCAGTTGTAAAATGATGGAGAGGTAATCTTAAACCTGCACTTATATTCTATTACCTGTTTTAGCTCTTAAGCTGGTTTTAAAACTTTCAGTTCACCTTTAGGAAGCATAGTTGCTCTTCTCAAGTAAATTCCCCCAGTAACTGGCACAAAGAAAGGCAGAAAAAGTACAAGTGAGCAAGATCCACCAGTTTTTTCTGGATGGAGTGTTTTCGAAAGTTTGCGCTTTGGCTGGGCTGGTGGCAGGAGGAGGCTGTGGGGCCAGTGCCTCTGCCTGGGGCTCGGGTGGCCATGGGGCTCTGTTGTCTTCCTGCTGAAAGGAGCCAAGTGGTCACTGGGGCTGGAAACTTGGCATGGTGCCTCCATGCTCCTCGGGTGGGCAGCTAAGGATGGGGCAACGCTCAGAGCCTGTGGATGCTGGCAGGGGGACGGGGGGCTGCTCCAATGTCAGTGCGGGCACACCGATGCTTTTGTTTTCCAGAGTGAAGGGTATGGAGAAAAGCACGGCAACCACAGGCTGAGGTGCGTTCCATGCAAACATGCTCCATCTCTTCAGCAGCAGCTATAAAGTAAACGCAGATGCTTGCAGGAGTGATTCTTCTGCATTTTAGTATGAGGGTATGGTGCAGTCCCGTTAACACCATGAGCTTGTCTACCAGGTGACAAAACACACGTGCAACTGTTGCCTCCTGTGCTTGTTCTTTTGGTGGGCACCATCCCCATGTGGTTACCTCTGCTCATTCCTCACCTTGCAGCCCACCTGCCTTGAGTTGCCTCTCCCAGAGTGATTTTCCCACTAACATCTGAAGAGACACTTTAGAATTTTATACCTATTTTTATCATCCTAGCAGGGGTCTGCCAATCAACATTGACTGAAGACAGGGTTGCTAATTGTGGGGGCTAAGTTAGGGTGTTTGTCTGCAGTTACATGTTTACTAGCCAGCAACTATCTACCTATATAGTGGTTATAGAAACCTGCCTGCATGCTTAGTAAAGAGAGTTCCTGTTATTAGCAATAGTGATAAAGAGTTTCTCACAGCCAGGATTCCCTATGCTTTTTATGAAAAATTGTATCTGCAAAGCCCATTCAAGAGGAAGGCAGTTGGTTTTAAACACACACACCCTCCCGCAGTATTTGAAATCCAGAAGGTTTGCAAACCTGAAAATGGGGATTGGGCATAAGCAGAAGTGAAAATAAGTTGGTTTCTATTGTGCAAACAGCAGAGCTTAAAGTAGGCAGCAGAGGTAATGGAGAAAAATAATTTTTCTCATCTGAGGTGTGATAGTAATCCAGGCCAGGTCTACTATAAGGACTTTTGCTAGCACAGCTACATTGGTCAAGGATACGATGAAGTGTGATTCTTATTTATTTTTTTTTCTTTTTACACCACAGTAGCTGTTCAGGCAAAATCCCCTGTGATTCCGTAGATGCAATTATGCCAGTAAAACTGTGCTTTTGATGATATGGTTGATTTTGTTCACTGGAGGGCAAAGCGTTGTGAAGCCATGCTAGCAAAAGCTTGCTTTCACCAGTTTAAATTGTGTGTGCTCCAAGGGTATAGCTTGACAAGCTTTTCTTTCAGTGCCCGTGCCAGCTTCAGCTGTCACCCCCCCATGCACGCTGTCTTTGGGATATGGTGTTGCACTCTGCCTGACACAGCATCAGGCGGAAAGCAGCTGAAGGGAATAGGCTCACCGTGGCTCTGCTGCATTTCTCCTTACCCCAGTACTGGTGTTTCTGACTCCTGTCTGCTAACTCAGAAAGGTGTAGCGGCAGATAACCTGGCAGAGGAGGGCTTCTTTTTTTCTTTTTTTTTTTCCTTTCTTTTTTTTTTTTTTTCCCAGTGCGTGGATTTAGCCTCCCGTACTGGTTCACTGTGGGATCAGATGAGCTGTGGTGAAAACCATAGAGACCAGTAGACTTGGGCTGCAGCCCATGGTTGAAACCCCTCAGGCGGATGATAAACCATGCTCTCATCTGTGCTGCCATGATTGGGAGACCAAATCAGAGAAGGGCTCTGGATTAAAAATAACCCACCCTCGATGCAGACAGACCAAGGGCCATGGCCGGGGTCGGTCCCACTGTCTGGTTCACCATGCACGTTGGCCACCAGCTGCGCTGCCACAATGCAGGCGAGGGCAGGGTGCAGGGGCAAGCAGCCATGATCGGCTGACATGGCACGGCTGCCTGGAGAAATACGAGACAAGTTATGGTTTTAGAGTACTTAGCTTACTGGCAGAGCTCTGCTGGAGCAGGTCTATACTGGGAACGTCTCACACCACAGTCTAGGAATGCTGGATTAGCCTTAATAGTCTTCATAGCGCAGATGGAGCTTGTGCCGTTGGAGCTGCATATTTGTGGTTTCACACAGCCCATCTCAGGGTGAGACAGTGCACAAAAGCGTGTCTTTGCAGGTGGAAGGATTGCTACCAGATCAGCTGTAGGAAGAATCGTTTGTGGGTATTTTCTTTGTGGATATTTGAGCCTTCTGTGGGGCCCTGTAGCATGGGAGTCTGTTACATAAATAGAAAGACACAAGACTTTTCATGGAGCACCTTATTGCAGGGTAAAAGCCCAAGACTGATTGAAATCAACAGCTCCCTCTTAAATCCCCACCCCTAAAGAGAAAAATAAATTCTTTTACTCATACCAAAGAAGCAGAAGATGAAGCCCAAAAGCTAATTAGAGCAACATCAAGAATTGTTGACATCCATAAGCAGCAAATCTTGGGTTGGGGGCAACTGTGCTGTGTGTAGTATGAGCTATTTGCTTTATGCTATTTTTAATGAATGGATTTTTGAATTTTTTAATTAATTTTCCCTTTAAATGATTTTGTGATTAGATTTTTTTCAGGGTTTCTAATTGTTTTTAAATTCAGTCTGTTACTGAACGTAGGAGAAAGTGAAGCTTTTCTCTCTTTTGATAGCCTCCAGTATTTGAATATCTGCTTCTGTGAAATGCAAAGAGGAATCCTTTACTTCATGTTCTGCGTGATGTTGTCTTAAAAGAAACGGACAAAATGCTGCCCTCAGGGAAAATAGGTTGCAAAGCTTCTCATTCTTTGTTGAGGCCAGGTTTCACCCAAAGTATTCCCACTTCCTATATTTGCAAACCAAAAAATGAACTTTAACCAAAAGTAGAGCTGTCGGGCAAGTACTGGGCTGCACTGTAGATCATCCAGTGCATCTAACTTGGCCTCTGTAAAACATTACTGCTCACTGCCCTCCACCCCATTGATCTACTGGGGGGCTGCCATACCACTTCGTGGAGAAGGGGCTATGTCCCTGTTTCTGAGCTGTTACAGGTCAGGAGGGTATGGCAGTTCAGCAGGTTAGATACCAGCAGATTGGGCTCGAGGGGACAGGCAGCAGAGCATTGTATTGTCCCAGGCTGTGGTTGTTTCCCCCAGTGGAGGCCATGGGCTGTGAGCGTCCTTTGTGCAGCAAGTCTCACCAAGGGTGACTCATATTTTGCAAGAGCAAGGCCTTAAGTAACTCTCACAGCGGAGGCTGGAAGTTAGCAGAGATATGGGTTCTCGTGCTTTAAAGGGTATTTGATGAGTCAGCACACACATGTAAGCACACCATTCATTCGTGTAGATCTCTGCAGCTGTTGGGCATAATAGGACATGTTGGTATACTCTTTCTTGGTGAATAGAATTAATCTGCCAACACAATAGACTAGAATGTCTCTTGAGCCCTACAGAAGCTATCACGTTAAAACAGGTTTATTCACTTTTTAAAAAGTATTATGTAAAAACATATTTAAAGAGTTCATTAAACCCAGGATTTCTTTGTCCTTGTAAGACACTGGGGCTCACTAAGAAAAGCGTACTGAATGTGGGTTTATTTTTCAAGCGTGCATTCTATGTCTGATTCTAAAACCTTTCTGAAAAATAGCTCTTCTGTTTATGCAGGAACCACATTTCTTTCCTAGCTAATGTATTTTCTTTAAAAATATTAGTGAAATGCTATGGAGGCACAAAGTTCCTCAAAACATATATTAATCTTGGCATGCAATCCCATAACTGTATCAGGTCTGGTTTACTGACACTAGTTCACATCTTTCAGAAAATGTGAGTCTGAAGTGAAGGATGTGGCAAGAACGTTGTAACTTGCTAGGATTGCTGCCTTTGTTCTCTTTTCAACCGTTGGGCCAAACTTGTGCATGAAGGTTTGGTTAAGTCTGGAGATGTGAGGCAAAGATGCTGCGACAAGTGTCTTAATGCTAGGAAGCACCATGGTGAGTCTTGAAAAAAGTCACCTGACCAGATGAAAATAGCCTTTGTGATGGTAAACTCTTGCACACTGTTGCTTTTACAGGTAAAATGCCCTCTAAGCTCAGGAAAAAGTCAAAATTTAGAGGAAAATCAACTGGATGGCCATCTATTGGGCTACTGCTATGGGCCATAGCTGAACTGGGTCTCAAGGTACCTGTTGTGGTCTTTGAATGATCTGTAATGCACCAAATGCACTGACTGCACAGCAGCTTAGTGGGCTTCCTTACTGTTTCAGTGTACAAAATTGGGTGACCATTGGTGTACACCCTGTGCAAGGCTGTAGTGTCTGATTTTAGGAGGTCAAAGAGTACCACCTCCCTAGTGTGGGAGAGCAGTGGCACCGCTACACCTTCTTAGTGGATCACCTTGCATGCTTCTTGCTAGGTCAGCTTCAACCTATGCCTAATTCCTCTGCAAAAGAAACAGATGTCAGGATTAATTCATTTGTATCTCTACGTCACAGCACAATGTCTTTTCTTACTACTGTAATTTGGGTCTTGTAATATATTTCCTTGCTTTTTCCCTGTAGCTATTATTCAAGTATGAATATCATTAATCTCCACCCCCTCAGAACAACTGGATTTTTGAGGGAGGGGAGAAATGGGAAGATAGAGGATATTAGGTTGTTCTGGGATAGTGGCTTGGGTTTTGGCCATATTTAAGTATTATACATCAGTTAAGGCTCAAAGCTTTATCTTATTTACGGAAAAAACTGCATTCAGCCTGGCTATGGCTGGGTCTCGTTATACCTTGTTATTTTCAAGATAGAGAACAAGAGGAAGATTTAATTTTTAACTAGTGAATTCCTATTATTTGTTTGAGGTCAGACACATAATTAACTTCAGCCAACTGGCTGCTGGGATGTTAGCTCCAGATGTGGGTTCAGGATCATGCCCCATTGCTGGCCAAATGAGGCAAATTACACGGTCCTTCTCATGTCTTGTGTCCTGTCTGTAAATTGGGGATGGTGGCCTTCCCTGCTTTGCAGAAGTGTTGTAAAGATGAGTTTCTTTAAGATGGGAAGATTCTCCATATTGGGAGGATGGTTTAAGGAGGAAGGATGGACCTTTGGCAATGCCACCCTCTCAGAGTGGAATTGCTACTTAGATCTTTTGCTGTTGGCTAACTTCTAGCTCTAGACTGCCTCCAGACTTCCTATATGTAGATACAGCATCAGAAGAAATGTCAAGAACCATGTCTTTATATTGATAGATAGTCCATCCAGCTCAGCGCAGAAGGGTGATACAAGAGACACTGGTCGTGCCTTTGTTTTCCACAGAAAAAGGGTTGCATTCTGGGTTATGCCAGTTTTCCTAACACTTGAGAGCCCCATCTCACCCAGAGAGCACTGGTTTCTCTGGAAAGCCCCAAACACATTAATTTTAATTTGTTTTAAACATTTTTAATAATAATTTAATATTCCTGGAAACAGATGTTGCATAGCTATATTTCACCCCAGAGCAAAAGTTAGAGGGCAGGTTGTAAACACATGAAAAACAAGGCTGAAATAACTTTAAGCTATGTTATAAAAGAGCCACTGAAGTTTGCTGTTACGTGCGCAGATATGTAATAGCAATTGACTGCATATGTGGTCTGTAGACATACAATGCAGCACGTGTGTATGTGTATTCCTCTGCTGGAAAACTGCTTAAAAAAAGATCCCATCCCAATCTTTTTTTCTACTTTTCCGGTTACTTTTCAAGATCCTGGCTCACTGCTTTATTTTGGCTTGTGTATATTTATGCTCATTGTATTCAGAATAAAAAATTTCAAAGTGCATGTTAAAGCAGCCAGGTTTTCCTGGTTTCAAGTTGCATTTGAGATGAGAACAAGTGGTAGAATTTGGATCAGGTTCACGTTCAGAGCATTGTCTGGAGATCTTCAAAGCCATGTTTAGTTTGGCCCATGTCTGGATAGTAGTCTGTAATAACACTCGTTTTCAGCTTGTAACCATCATTTGGCTTGGACTCTTAAACTGTGAAGCAGCTCATTCAGAATTTGAGTCAGGTTGTCTGAAAAGCTTTTATTTAATTATTTTTTTAATTAACAAGACACTTTCTAATTTCCTTCTTTTCCTATTCTGTGTTTTACTTGGAGTTGTGGTTGTTCCATTGTTTTTAAACCTGCAGTGTGTGTGCTCATATAAACAGCGAAGGAGTGCTGTAGAGGGAAAAATTGGCAGTTCTCACTGGTAATCATAAAGTGGGGGTGGTTTGCTCATATCTCCTGATTTAGTCTGCCCCAGCATAGTCCAAACTCACCAACTTGAGGGTTTGGATCCCAGTTGGAGGGCTCCTCCTCTGGGTTGTGCTGCCTTGCTCAGCGTAGTCCTTGTCCGCCTGCTAGAGACCAACACAGGGCATTACGTCAACACCTGGACAGCTTTCAGTGCATGTACAAGGTTTTTCATTTATCAGTTGTAATGACCTAGGTCAGACGATTTATACCTTCTGCTTATCAGCTGACCTGAAATGCTCCAGCCGATCACTGCTTGTCATGCCACGTCCCACATCCCCTCCACCCAGTCACTCATTTCAGCTTAATTCTACTTCACAAGTAGCCTTTAAGGAGACCACTGCATGTGGCTCTAAATTGAGGTCTGCTTCCCGTTTGTTAACTGATAAAGAGTTTTCCAGCTCATAAATTCATGCCATGTAATCATCTTAACTTATAACCATAGACACATACTCTTGAGACAATGTATTCTTTGCATATTGATTAATGAGCATGCTGTCTGTATGTAGTCCGTACTTCTGTGCAGTGATTAGCAAATACATGATTGACATTAACATGGAGAACTCTGTTGTTGGCTGATAGGGATATTAAAAGAAACAAAACGAAACAAAACAAAAAAAAAACCAACCCAAAAACCAAACAACTCACCACTAAACCCCTAAATTCATATACCAAACTTCTTTTGTGATGTTTGTGAATATTGCAGGCTGTTGTGCCTCCTGCATGAATTTTTCTTGAGTTTTTTAAATAATTTTGACTGTATCCCTTCAACTACAATCCTACACCTAACTGCTATATCTGTTTAAAGCCAACTTCATGAGGAAGTTCTGCAAATAACAATCCTCTAATACTCCGTCAACAGCAATGTCCATTTTATCCAACAGTAGCAGTCAAGCAGGGAAGCACCAATAGCTTTGAATGAATGCCTTGCATGCTGTTTTATTACAAGAAGAACAAAAGCTAACTTTGCAAAACGTCAACATCTGAATTGGTCACAGAGGTATTTTCTATATGTTAACAGTCGTATTTTCTATATGTTAACGCTCCATGGATTTGGTTTGACTTGCATGCCATGCCCCACTGATGAGAGCAGGTGGGATGCAACACTTGGTTCTAGAATCCATGCAGGAAAATCGAATGGAGGAAAAAATAATAAGTGTGAAAAGTGCATCCATTTTACTCTTCCCCCTCCTTCCCAACATCAGCTTTTTCAGCCAAGTATAGTGCTTGTGCTAGATCAGACAGTAAACCCCTCATTTAGCCATCATTTGTGTTTCTGGAAACTATTATTTAACTATTATATGGAAAGTCAGCAGGATTATAATTTGAAATAGAAATGCATGTTGGTTCCTTGGCTTTATAATGACATGTTTATCTGCACCTCTAATGCTCTCATTGCCCAAGTCTGCACTTTTGGTTAATATGTTTGCCATGGAACAATCGGTTTGCATCAAAATTGCACTAAAACAACAGCATTATGTTGTCTGTATAATTTGTATTCTCTATCCCCCCCGCCCCCCCAATGTTTAGCTGAAATCTGTTTTGTGTTCAGCGGGCGATGTGCAGTGATGGTGGTGTACTCGGCGCATATTACTATGTAGCTTCAGCACCGTTAGGTCCTTACTGACACCAGTCTGTAGGTTAAGAACACTTCAATTGGTCTAATTTGCAACCTGATCAGAAACACTGACCTGGTTAGTCTTTAACAATGAATGTGTCTAATGATAACTTGTAGACACCCTTAGTGAAGGCAATGATGTGTATACAAGGAATCATTTCCAGCTCCGCAGCGTTAGAAGGTCTCAGGCTGCCTTATCTAGGATATCACCTTGTCCTGCATTTTTCTGCAGCGTGATGCTTTGTCACTTCTAATGATACCTATCCGTCAAGCTGCATTGATTGAGATGAAGATAAATTGAATTGATACAAACAGGAGTTAGATGACTCATTGATATAATTAGGCTGTCGGAATATCTTAAGTGTAACTTAACACATTTTACTAACATTAATTATATGGTCTTTTATATGGGAAACTTCAGTTAATTTTGTTCTCCACAAAAGGAGAATACAGCCGTTTATTAATTGTGAGATGGCTGTTCACTTTATAGAAGCCGTTTTCTAGAGGAGAGGAGGTATGTTTACTGAATTTCCTTTAAGCTGTCAAAAGCCTGAAATTGATAACAACTTAAAAGAATCTGAACTGTTAATAGTTTACATTTATAATTCATCTAATGTGATAGTTTATAACATGAGAACCAAATATAGAGCGTAATAAAAGAAGATATTTATTGCAAATGGAAACGTGCTGAATAATGAAACAATACTAATTGCAGTTTAAACACTTTTGATATGAGCTGTTTCTGAGAGGATGTTCCAAGCATAGGAGATGAGATATTCTTCATAATAAGGATGCAAAAACCATTCAAAATATTTTCAGAAATACAGTTAGGCTGCACATCTATACCTCTCAGTTTTTCTTCTTTTTTTTTTTTTCTTTTTTTTTTTTTTTTCTTCCCCTCCCTGAAAATTCTAGGTTTTATCTTATGTCAGAATTGATCACAGGAGTCAGTTTAATTGGGAAATTCATTTAAAATAGTTTCTAATTGGCATCAGAGAGTTGAAAGTTCAGTACAAAGGTGAGATCTAAGCTTTCTAATTAGATTGAATGCAGTATGACTTAAAGAATAGTCTTGATAATTACAGAATTTAATGCAAAATTATATTTTAATGAAAAATGATTATTTTTACAATGAGAGCTCCTGCAATTCTCATTCAGTCTTCCATCTTACTTTTTAAAGAGGAGATAAATTGTTTTGTGCATCTGTGTATAAATTTTACTTTAAAAACTCACATAGTTTTATTTAAAAATGAGACTATTATCATTTAAGCTGTTCTGGATGGAGCTGATAGACCTGCAGTTTGGATGCACAACCTTATTCCAGGCATTCTGAATTGTCTTGCTCCAGTATAATTTTCTCTTGCATAGAATTATATTATGAACTCAAGTTTTCCCCGCTCCCCTCCCCTCCCATTCAGCCCCCCCCTTCCAAGTTGTTTGATGCGGCTGAAATTGAAGGCTGAAATAGAAGGGGCCACTTAAGTAGTGAAGGGTTTTTCTTTGTAAATAATAGATCAAGAGCACCGTAGCTGTATCTAATGGAGCCGTATGCAGCCTCCGTTTCAAGGACAGCGCGGGGTTTAAAAAAACATAACCATAGTTCATCCCCATCGCTAACCTGTGGTCAGTTTGGCTGCTGCTGTTGGCCAGTCACATGTTTTAATACATCAGACGTAGGGGTTTTTTATAGACCTCTGATAATATCAACACATGAATAGCTGGGATGATCGCCGGGATTTCCGGAGTGAAATGACAAGGGAAAATAAAGTAGAAGGGGTATTTCGTAAAATCCGTTTCTTCTATTCAAGCCCAGGGGTTTACCTGAACACCAATAAACTTCCCTTATATAAGCACAGTTAAGGTATGCTTTCGCAGAAGCTAAACTAGCTGGTCTCCAGATTCCTTCCTCTTATATTTTAAACTGATAAAAATATTTCAAAGTCTGTGCCTGTTTGCTGCTTTGAGTTAAACTTGAACTTACTTTAAGGGGGGAAAGAAGCTTATTCCCGGCATGCGGTACTGTATTTCAGGTTTTAGGAGAAGTAATTCAGCGTTTCTCGATATTTTTCAGAAAATCTTTTATGCTTAACAGATGTTACCCTGTTCATTCTTTTTAGTCAGATTTCCTCAGCTCTGTTCTTCCAAGTGAATGCAATTTCAGTGTCAAAATAAGTAGCACTGTCGCTGGCAAAAATGAGATGATTCTTGTCAGAAATACAAATTTTAGAAAAAAGGCAAAACAGTGTTCCCTGCCCGCCGTCCAGCAGACTCATTTGAATGCAGTCAGAGACTCTGAAGTCTTTTCTCAGGCAAAACTCCCACTTGCAATTGATTACCAGGATCAGGTTCTAACTGCAAAGTCATATTCCTCGAAATTTCAAATGCAAAACAACATAAAAAAAGCTGTTGCAGGACAAATTCATTCTGTTTTACACTCCCTCTGTGCTTAAAGCAGTCTGTAGCAGTGTCTGTTCCTTGAATGACACTGGTATATTTGCTTGTAAAATAATTTATCTTTCTTGTGCCACTCACTTCTTTGCTTTATGAGATCTTGTAAAATCAAAAGAAGCAGTTTCTCTGGTGATTTTTGCAGGCTTTGCATTCAAAACCAAACACAAATATTCACTGAGAATTTTTACATAAGTATCTGTGGAAGATTTAAAGTTTGCCTAGAATTTTTTTTTTGTATTTTACTTATTGTTACATGAACACTGATTCATTGCGTGCTTCAATCTGTTTCGCTTGTCTTTTAAACAATTGAAAATGCTTTCTGACTGATAATTTGTTCACTTAAACCAAAAATCTTCTAAGCACAGGTTACAGTCATCTGCTGTAAATTATAGGAGATAAAATGTAAGCTGTGCTTTGCCTTCATTCTGATCAGCATTGGCAAGGGTCGTGGCAAACAGTAAAATGTCCAAAATGAAATTTCAGAAAGAAAAAAAAACAAAAAACAAACAGCCAGATTTACCATCATTCATGAGTATCTCATTTTTTTTTTTTTCTCTTATGCTGTAAAATATTTTTACAGGTTTTTTAAACTGCCAGCTGCCTCTGTTTCATGTCCAGCATTCCCTCAAGTGTGGCCGAGCTGAGATGCTCGTTCTGTGCCGGGTTTGTTTCCATGTGCAGGCAGGAAAATGCTGCAAGAGAGACGGAGGCACCTCACCAAACCTCCCAGGAGTTCTCTTGTTTTAACTTCCCTCTGTCTTCTCTAGTTTGTTTTCACCTAGCAACAAAAATTATAGAAATCCCTTCAACGTAACCTTTCTTCCTTCCCCCTTTCACCTTCCAGCTGCTTCCCAGAGAGATAAGAGGTGGAAAACCCAAAATCCCAGAATGTGATGAGCCCATTAAATTAGGTGATGCCTACGATTTGTTTCCTTGCCAGTTCTCAGCTTTTGATTTTGTACTTTCTTAGCCAGTGCCAGGGAAGAAAAAAAAAAGGCGGCTTGACAGCTAAATAGATACCCCTGCCATCAATTGCCGAGACATTTTGTCTTTTGTGACATTGAGGGAAAGACAAGGAAGGGAATGGAAGCAACTAAAAAATGTCAAAAGATCAAAAAATCAATGGGCTGAAGGAATGTGATCTGTTTATCGGGGTGTAGCTGCTCTTTCTGTTTGCATTAAGTCCGAGTGAGTGTCTTTGGTCGCCACTAAACTTGCTTTTATTCACTCCCTAGGAGATGTAATACAAGCATGAAACGATGGCTCACAAAGCGGGCACAGCGGAAAAGTAAATAAATAAATAAAGCAAGCCGGGGCTTCTTTAAAGACCACGAAAACAGGTTTATTGCCTTACTTTTTTTTTTTTTTTTTTTTTCCCCCCATGTATTAAACACACTTACCTTTCTCCAGAAACTTGTTGCTGAGCGCAGCAAATGGACCATGTTGTGTTGACATGGGTGTCTTGTTTCTGTGTTACCAGGAGATTATTTTTATGTATTTATTTTTGAAAATGTCAATAAAATGAAAAGAGGGCGAGAGTTCAGCAAGCGGAAGTTCTGGCAGCTGATTGAATGCATGTGCTTGGCACTTGACAGTTCATGTCAAGTCTTTGGTTGGACTTTCCCTTTGCTTTCCCAGGCAGGGAGTTGGGTTTGTTTTCTCTGAAACATGAAAAGAGTGGGCGAATGCAAATGTGAGGCAGCTCCAGTGCGCGCCTTCCCCCCGCTCGCCAGTAATGTGGTGCTTGCTGGGGTTTAAAAGTCGCTGGATATTGCGTAGCTCATAAATTCTTCACAAGCATGGATGGAAGGGGGGGAGATGTGTGTGCATGTATTGGGAGAGCGTGCGTGCGCGCGCGCGCGTGTGTGTGTGTGTGTGTATGTGTAAGTGCTGTGCCAGCCTATGAGAACTGATGGAGCAGACAAGGCGATGCTACAATCTGTTGGACAAATTTTTTCTCACCCCTTGTAGTTGTTATGTGATAGGAAGTATGGCAAGGGCTGCATATTTTATAAACTTTCTATCAAAGTTGTGGCATGTTATCATAAAACTGAATTGCGATACTTTGTATTACACTCTGGGATTGAGAGATAGACATAGGATTAAAAAAACAATTTCTAGGCATTTCTAGATGATAAATTTAATTTTCTTTGCTATTTGGAGGTCTTCTTTGAAAATGCAATTGTAATGAACGCATTCAGAACTGGAGAATAGATTTACCCTTGGCTTCAAATAGTTGACGTTATCAGGCTCTGTCATTCGTTCCTTCCTATTTTCGGGCTGCTAATTGATGTTTTTGATGTCAGCAAGAAAATTGAAGAAAATGTCATGTGTGAACCAGTGCGGAAGTTAATAAGATTGACTTCGTTGACAGAATTTACAATGAGCGCAGAGACCGCATAATGGGACCGCTGCGAATTCGTGTGCTCTCTTTGGAGTCAAAATTGACACCTCACACTAGGCCAGCAGTCGATAGAAAAGATGCAACATTTGGGAAGGTTCCTAATCTCAGTTTTTTTCCTCTTTCCTTCCCCCCCTCCCCCCCCCCTTACTTCTTCTTTCTCTCCCCCCGCCCCCCGCCCCCTCCCCATATTACCTTTTGGTCTATGGAGCCTCTTTTGCTGCACAAGCAGCTGTTTATCCAGAGGGCTACTGCTTTGGACCAAGCCAGAGCCTTAGTTCAATCTCTCAGCGCTCCATAACAATGCTCATTTTTTATGCTGTTTTGAGTCTGAAAGCAGAAGAGTCTTAAAAAGGTTAGATTAAGATGTGTCTTAAGGAAAGCTATACTAATATTGGACAGGGTCATTGCATATGCTTGGGCTATGTGCAATAAAGCTGAAACGTAAATCCCCTCCATACAAAGGAAGGAAGCTGTGGGACACCTACCTGAGCTTTAAGCATAACAGAAGACTGCAGCTAAGCATTACTCTTCCTCTGAGCTCCAACGTATGTGCATCTATGTGAGCATGTATGCCTGCATGTGCAACCTCCAAAACTTCTGACTTTCGCCAAGGTGGTTTTCCCCCCTTCTGTTTTTTGTGGGTTTTGGTTTTTTTTTCCTTGGATAAAACGGGAATTCAAACTTTTTCAAAGTAGCAAAAGGCTCCACTGTAATAGTTTAATTTTCCAGTAATGTGACAAAGTTTATTGGATTTGTGTGTATAATTATGGAATGGATTAGCCGAGTTTGGTTCAGTGAATCTGATTATTTTCTGGCCTTTAGGGAAATGCGCTAAAACCCTAATATGTCCACTACCCCCAAGCGGTCTCTTTTTGAAGACACCGCACAAAATGTGGTCTCTACTAGCGTTCAGCCTCCAAGGATCTTCAGTGAGAGACATTATTCTTGGAATATCCAATTAATTCCACGGGCAGTGATCAGTTAGCGCTTCTTCTTCCTTTCTCGCCATTTGAAATGCTAACACAATGAATATTTTCTCATTGGTCTGCGTCCCTCGGCTAAGCTGTTGCCGCGGGCTGAGAATTTCATCGACTGATGAGACCAGAGGCTGCGCCGATAAAAGGTTACAGTACGTGATTTGCATGCCAAGTGGGGTTTGGTTTCATGAACTTAAAAGTTCTTTAACTTTTATTTGACTTTTTTTTCTTTTGTACATAGATGAGGGTTGTTGGAAATTTTTTGCCCCCCAAATTTTCTGTTTTGTTTCCCCAAAACCTACTTAAATTAGCAGTTAGTGCACATTACAGTTTTGGTTTGGACCCTCTTAAGCAAACAGGTATGAAACATGAAATCTTTTGCACAAATGAAACAAAACTAAATGCCTGCTCCAATCAACGAAAACTTACGTTTAAAAACAGGCTTAAAAGTAAGAGGTTTCCAAATGGATCTGGCCAAGTCCAATGTTTCCATTTTCTGCTATAGCGCAGTGTCGGAGTGTATTTTAACTAGGCTCTAATTCCTTCAGCAATCGGAATACGTTCTGTGAGGCATAACAGAATGAGAGCAATGTATTTGGCTTTTGTGTGTATTAAAAGAGGGAAATCTCCATGTCTTTTGAGTGATGGAAGTCGGAGCCATGGGTTAAAATGACACTAGTGCATTCCTGGAGAGTGATTAAGACAGACTGTTTGGCGCTGTTATTCAATGGTAAGTTGGTGGAAGTTCTTGAAGTATTAATTATGTTCCATCAAGCACGAGCAAATATTCCAACAGCAAAACAAGGAATCTGTTATCTTTGTCTTCGGCACAGCATTTTGCACAATTGCCTGTGCAATTCATTCTGAAATGTTGGCCGTGCCAGCTAAGATGGGTTCCAGGACTGAACGATGCTGTGATCCTAGAATAAACAAGCCAGTCCTAAAAGTTAGAGGTAAACTAAATTGAAACAAAGCAAATACTGCATGTCAAAGGCAGGCTTTTATGATTCGGTGAGGGTGAAGGAAGGTGGTGCTGAAATAAAACCACGCACAGAAGGTCTATGCTCTGTGTTGTTCTTGACTTGCAGAATGTCTTAGATGTACGTTGTAAGCCGTTGACAAACTTTGTTGGTTTAGAGATGTGACGGATGTATTTTCTGATCTGAGAAGTATTTGGGGGATAGAGATAATTTTTTTCATCCTCTTTTCCCTCTCCTCCCCCCCCTCCCTGCAAAAGAGCATCAGCCTTCTGCGCAACTCTAATCTTAGAGGCTGGATAATGCGGTTGGAGATTTGACATATTCCTACTGAATAAAAATCAGGAGACCCTTACCAAAATTGTTAGCAAAAGGGACTGGCAGAACTAGGTACAGAGCAGGGTGTTGGTTTTTTTTTTTCTCCCCTTCCTTTCCCTAGCTGTCTAGGAGGAGTAAAGCAGGTGGCTCCCCGTGGCTGACTTTTCATGACAACATGCCATTAGAAATTGCGGTCCTGTTGATCAATCCACTCGACATGACAGCTTTGCCGCAAGGCCTGGCTCTTTGAGCACCAGCGCTCTGGCTTTTCCCTCCTTTTTTCCTGCACTAATTGGTGAAAGTTTTTACTGTGCTTGTGGCATAGGAAATTCTTTTGAACATTGTCACAATCAAGTGTTGACTTCTTTAGAATTGCAAGTAGGTTAAGTGAGTATCAACATTAAAAAAAAATCCACAAAAGGTATTACTATCGAAATTTTATTGAAGTAAAATTGGGAAAACATACTGATTGAATTATCGAAAAAAAAAATTGATGCAGAGGAGCCAATTAAAATAACGTTCCTTTTCAACTTTGCATAGCCAAAGATGCTACCATGTTTGCGTCTCAAAAAGTAGAAAGGAAGAGACAAATTTGGAGTTCTTATTTTCTTTTTTGCTTTGTCGGAAGCACAGAACCAAGCCACATATTTCAGCTTAAATATACACAAATGGCTGCATCTTTATACCTGAAAATTTAATAGATAGTGAATTTTTCAGGTGTTTTAAGATGCTTTAAACCATTATGCACCAAATAAGATATCTTAGCAAATTCTGTTTCTTAAAAAAAAACCAGAAAAGAAAAGAACCTAAGTGCAGTATTCAGGAGGAGGAGGAGGAGGAGGCGGACAGCTGTGTGTTCGCACATAGCATGGGTAAGCTAATTGAGCATTTGTGTGATTCTTCCATTAGAAATGCAGTCGGGAAACTTCTGTAACAGGTTTTGTGAGAAACTCCCTCGGCTGAAAATGGGATTAATGATGTTTGCAGATAAAAGTTTATTAAATTATTGAATATTTGTTGACAAATTCAGGGGAAGAATCAGAAAATGTTTATATAATAATATTATTAATGAGGAAAATAATCCATTTCCATTACAGGAAAATACTCTCATCTAGTGCATTTGCTTAAAATGTACATTTTCATTATTGCAGATATAATTTTTTGCTCTTAGTTTTGTAGGTTGCTTTATGTTCTTCCCTAAACATGAAATCTCTTTCTTTTTACCATTCATAAATCTAGGAAAACCTTGTTAGTTGATGCAATTTCAGAAATGCAGGTGTTTTTAAAATAATCTGTGCAACTGTGCTGTGAAGATTTGTAGAATGAACACGGGGAAGAAATCGGGAGAGAATGAGCGACAAAGAACGAGAAAAAGGGATATATAAAGCGTGGAGGTGGCTTTTCTTTAATAATGCATACATAGCAATAGGGGACTTTGTATAGAATTCTCTCAGCTCTCTTAAACCCAATCTAAGGTTAATTTATAATAAATAATTATAGTTTTAGCAGCAAAATGAGACCCTGTGAAGCTGAGAGGGTAAGGCAGCAGTAATACAGTTTTAAAAGCTGAACGTGCTCATAGTTTCTGTTGCAAGTGTAATAGCTACGACTATATTTTTTTTGTACATCAGATATGAATTTATGCTTCTTTCGGTCTCGATGTAATTAATTTTGCCATTGTAAAAATCATTTGCTAAAATTTGCATTATTAACATTATCAAGTCGCTGGTTGGTGAGACATCAGACATGACGAGTGAGAAGGGCAGCTTAGGGAGAATTGGGCTTTAAACCCTCAGCAGATCGGAGTTAGGATCAAAGGCGCTTGTTTTATGTGGCTGTGTGACACTTTGAAGTCTTGACTGCACCTACAGCACTCATTTCATCAGGTTCACTGGTGTCTTAATAGCAGATCAATAAGTTTCAAAGTCGGAGAGTTAATTTGATACTAGTGCTGATGTGGTCGTGCTGGGGAAGCAGAGAGAGGCAGGCAGGGAAAGCAAGCCTATTAACCATCCTGATAGGGAGAGGTGTGTGCCAATGTTGATGGGTACCCGTAAAAATCCAAACTGTAAATATTGACCTTAAATTTGAAAGCTCCGTGTACTAAAGGCATCGAGGTGTTTACATTATTGAAAGAGATTGTACGCAAGAGGGGTTGCTGTGCTAGCACTGTTCTCCAGCCTAGCCATGCGAAGTAGTAAGAAAGTTCCCCCAGTAATGAGAATAAATGCATACTCCTGAGCCCCTAAAGCATCACATCCTTTGGTGAGATTTCCTGCATCAAGCTGCCTACCTCCGCTCCCACCCCAAGTAAAAATAAAGACATATATATGGAGGGGGGAGAAAGGGGGAGAGAGAGAGGGAGAACACAGTGGGCAACACATTATAATAGCTGTTCTTTTTTTTTTTCTCATCCTTTGCCAGCTTGTTTGCTTTCCTGCTGTAATGCAAATAGTTCACAAGAAAATGGATGTATTTTTAGATGAAGTGGGGTCGGTGACACTTTGTTTTCCTACCGGCTGTATTTAAATATAAATCTATATACTGACTATTGTCCTTCAATGCCACTTTTTACCAGTCCTGTGATGATGTAATTCATCAATCCCTTTCCAGCTCTCGATATGGGCGCTTGCTCGTATGTCCAGGGCAAAATTTCGTCTCTTTTCAAATACATTTGGCCGTGTTATTGGCCGTGTTAAAAGCCGCTTCTCCTGAATTCTCCATGCCGCTTCTTCTCTACCGGTGAATAACAAACCCCAGGATTACTTATTCAGTTTATTTGGGTGCCGGACAGCTCCACGTAGCACCAAAAAAAAAAAAAAAAAAAAAAAAAAAAAAAAAAAAAAAAACCAGGAAAAAAAAATAAAAAA